>NW_014333618.1:242878-300281 GCF_000341935.2 Cephus cinctus | reverse complement strand
GGGGGGGGGGGGGGGACGGTAAGATCCGATCAGTCAATACGTTCCAGTATCTCTGGCCTTGAAACGCGTTAATAGAATTAACGAGATTACTATTCCAGATTAAAAATATCGATTCATATTTCCTAATACAGATGATAAATCCCATTTTCGATTTCTTATCGTCTCAGAATCCAAAGGCGTCATCCACCGTACCAGGAATCGGTTGGGTGCGCAGGCGGGGTATCGTCCTCGGTAAATAACAGCCATCGCCCAGCAATCGTTCTCACAAAATGTAGCGGCCGAGTCCTTTGTAATTTTTCAAGTCACGGGTTGCGTACTAGAGACCACGATACTTAATACTTCTACGAGAAAGAGAAAGATGGGAGACTGCCAACCTCCCCCCCCCAAGGGGCTGCACGTCTTATCGGTAGTGGCGCACGCACAGCAGCCTGTAGCCATTTGTTACGCTAAGTGGTAACTGTTATGCAGGAAAACGGCAAGTTCGTATTACTCTTACCACTTGCGGGAAAGATACTTGGCAATAGAGCTAAATTAAGGGAAGTATACTTTTATTTCTGATCCCCGGCATCTCTCGCCGCCGTGCACCGCGGACGAAAAAAACAAAAAAAAACTGTAATATATTCCACTGTAAACATTCGCTATACTTAACCTTTTCCCGTGCCTCCAGTACAGAGGCCAATGCCGTGGAACACGTAGGGATGGCAAAAGTGGAAAACAGAGTTGGACGCGTTTTAACCTAGGTGTACGTGACGTCTGGTGTGGTCTCCATTCTCTTCTTGGTTATCCAAAGGTTCTATCGTACTTTCATTTCTATTCTCCATTTTTTTGTTTCCTCCTCTTCTTTGTATTTAACTTCCTCGAGCCTCGCGTGCTTCCTCATGCTCTCCGTGCTGAGATTAAGTCGCAGTCAGGATGAATCCAGAAAACGAGAGGAAGGACGTTCTCATTTCCATAGCAGCAATCTGGAAAGCACGTTTTCCAAATTAACCCGTGCACGGACGAATTAACCCGTTTAAAATTCATCCTTTTGTTGCTGCATGTTAATTCCATTCTTACGCCTCCTCCGCTAAATGTCTCTGCTTGCGGTTCGGTCAGTGACGCTGATGACGGGTTCTAATCGCCGGGACCCAAAGACAGCCGAGTGGAATTCAAAATAGTAGCATAGCCATGAGCAAAGGACACTTTAGTGCCGTGAAGAGATAGGTCTACGCATAGAGACAGTGGAAAAGGTAAGTAAGCAGGCAGACAGCCATCCGGGAGAATGGTGGGTACCGGGAAGATAAGTAGGTAGATACCCTAACGAACCAGACTCGAGTTAAGTGGAGTCTCTGACAGCGGAAGAGAATTTAAGGACGGAATAGCCGAGCGGTGCGAAAGCTCAAGTTACGTTGAATTGCCGAACGATATTTTAAAAGAAATTCAATAAAGCCCGAAGCAACGAACCTCATCTCCGAAGGACTGAGCCACCTCAAGAGGGTAGTAGGGTCACTCTTATAAACCGAGCAAGTCGACCTCCTCTCGTCCATAAAACTGAACTTGGAAGGTCTCTTTGTGTGCTGGCCACCTATCTTCTTGGAGCGACGGTAGTAAAAGGTAGCGAAGGTCGTGAAGCTCCAGGAAGAGGTGCGACCGTAGGATGAGAAGCCAAAGAGGAATAGGAGGGATTGCAAACACTCCACGCGGGTCGACCCTGCTTCTGCTTAAGCTTCCTCCGGCGACGGTGCTGCCGGTTCCTTCTGGCTCTTGCCTTTGGCCAGCGTCACCCACGTCAATTGATTATTTAAGCCCACCTACCGACCTGCACACCTACCCTGCCTGAGAAACCAGCCCCAGCTGCATGTCCTCCCTTTCCTCGCTCTTCCCGCAATCCTTTCGTTTGGACAGAGGAATCCGGCGCACTTGAAAATTCAGTGGACCACCCCCGTGGACCGTCCCCTTCGAACGAAGAAAGAATAGCAAAGTCAACCTGA
The DNA here is from genome assembly GCF_000341935.2 of Cephus cinctus. NCBI lineage: Eukaryota > Metazoa > Arthropoda > Insecta > Hymenoptera > Cephidae > Cephus > Cephus cinctus. Next base: position 298,311 of record NW_014333618.1, on the reverse strand, counting down.
GGGACCAATTTGAAAATTTATAGAATTCAACCCCCGTACCCAAAGAGCCGTACGGTATATCCAGCGGAATCGGGGAGAGACTAGTGAATTTTCGTGGTTAGTCGAATTAGAGGGGACGCTAAGCGGCATTGTAAAGGGTCCAAGGGCCACAGGGGTCTCTAATAACGTTATCAGAGCTGGCCCGAGCCGATCGTAGCTGGCGTCTCCAGTGGCAATGTGTGCGGCAGCGGTAATGGCAGAACGTCGGGACGTCGAGCTAGTCGCGGTATCGCGCTACGACGCGCATACGTGTTCAAATTGATTGGAATTGTTCCCGGCTGATATCTCCTTCCTGGCGGGTTGTGCAGCTTCGGAATAGATGTAGACACCTCGGCATGGTAGAGCCTGAGGTTAGGTTAGGTTAGCCCCGAGTATACCCGCGCCGGTACTGTTTGCGAAGTGGCGGGTACAACGGGAGAAGGGTTCTTCACTGGAATTAATTCCGAAGCTTCCGCCGAGAGCTCCACTTACTTCGCTCATCGCATCACCCGATGCGACGCAGTGGCGTTACTGTTCTATACCCGTGTAAAAGTAAAGGGTGGCCGTGGCCACGGGCACTGGGTTGGTCCTTGCCCAGGCGTGTATGTATTAATAGCCGGGAATAGATTGCGAGCTCGGTATCGAAGGGATGAATAGGAACTTAACGTTCGCCGCAAGCCCGAGACAGATTCGGGAGACGCTCCCTGCTCCCGGCAGCCCTATATTAATTTCGGGTAGCTATGTTAATTTAAGGATTATAACGCGACCGCCGCCCCTGCTAAGGACTGATCCATTATAAAATACATTATTCTCCACTTAACTTAACAACTCGCGCCCACCGCCGAAATTCAGAACACGGATTATGCTCGCCAATCGTATGCATATTCATGAATCCCACGGACCAATATTTATAACTGCTCCGAGTACGATGCTCCAAATGTTCTACCGCGTCGACCCCTCGTACCACCCCCTTCGCCCACTCTCGTCCTTCCACCCCCCTAGTACCCACCTTCGAATATCAGGAGGATGCTCCGGTGCTCCCGCGTGCTTACGAGGCTGGTGCTTTGTGCTTTGCGCAGTGAAACGCGTACTGTGCCCCGTGTCTATGCTGCAGTAATAGTAGCTGGAATAAGGGGTAGTGGCAGTAAGGGACGGTGGATCGGGAGGACAGGGCGTGGGGTGCTAGGAGGGTGAAACGAATGGAAGTTCGTCAGGCCAGTTGAGAAAAGCAGAGCGAACTCGAGAACGGCAAGAGCCGGAAGGAAGTGGGAAACGCGAAGAGAATGGCGGATGGTACACGAAACGCGAGGAAACCGTAAGCGCACGTCGTGCCCGAAACAGACGGAACGAAGTTCTCCTGTTTTGGAATTACTCGTACGGGCATTTTTGAGACTGGACGAGTTATTGGCTTTCCTTTCCAATTGTATCTACAGAGACTGTGTGTATAGGTGTATGCCTCTCTCTTTCTCCTAAGCCGATTCCATTCTACATTTCCTTCTCTCTTCCCCTTTCTCGTCATCCCTCTCCCACTTCCTCCTTGCCCAGTACCGTTCCCGTACGTTATACGCTCATGGGTAATAAAACATTATTTATAGCTCCCCGCTTCGACAGTGCCTATAAAAAGTTCCGTATAAAGCTGTAGTTTACAGTCTGCTAAATGCAACGCCATGAAACGGTCGCGCTTCGCGTGCCATCTAGCTTTCTTAAGGCCGAAACAACCACCGGCCACCCTTTAACTCCAAGGAATACCGCAAACGCCACTTTTATTCGGGACGACTCCAAGACGATTTCCTTTTGAGTTCATCCGCAGAGGTTTCCTCGGGATTCTCCAGGTCCCGGACCCTCTGACGTTGAATCGACGTCACTCGTGTTGGGAAACTACCGGCTAGTTTCCAAGACGGCGTAGAACTGGTACGAGGTGGCAATAAATATTTTGTGACCAAGGCACGATTCAGGATACTCGTTTCTCCCTGAAAAGTCATGACAAGAAAATAATGTACGACTCAACATTTTCAATTGACCTAGACAGTCCCAACAGTACCGATCGTCGAATCCATTTGATCCCCTTTTTCGAAAGTAACGTGAGTGCGGGATTAAATAGGCTGGTTCCGCCGGTAAGAGCCTTTTCCGGTAGTGAAGAGAACTAGAGAATCAAAACACCAGCGTACTTCTCATTCGCCAGCATCACTTTCTGGACCAAGAGGGCTCTGATATAAATTACAAAAAACAGGCTAGTCCTACGCCCGTATACAAATATGCGTTGTCCCTGTCTTAAAGTTTGCCTAATATAACGTGTACGTCCAAACATTTCTTTAAGGTGGCTCCACAAGGACAAAAAAAGCAGCGAACGTAAAGGAGACTTGAAAAGAAATCTAAAGGAAGAATGTCAAAGAGCCAGGAGAGAGTCGGTGAAAAGAAAAGTTGGTGTCCTAAAACGATCACGGTAGGAAAGGCACGCACGAGGGACGTCTCGGACATTTCATTTGACGCGACGAAGGTAGCTAATCTTTATTGCGAAACGATGTGGGCCACGAGCCGAGAAACGGGCCTTTTTATTTCCCGGGCAGTTTTATGGCGCGCGCTTCTCCCATCCGCCCTCGTCGTGCCGCATCCTTTTTTTTTTTGTTTCCTCGCCTTCCTTATCCTTACTTTTTTTTCTTCACTCTTCTCGCTCTCTCTGTCACTTTTTTCTTTTCTCCTCTCTTTACGGCTACTTTACTTTATACCCACGCCGCACGATAGGATTTATAACCGTCTCTTCGCTCCGCACCTCTTGCGTCCATCGGTCCAACTTCCGTCAGTTATATCCTGCGCATTCGTCGTTTAACAGGCAAACGAGAAGACGACTTCGTAGCTGCTCTTTCGCCACGTGCGCCAAAGCTGCAGTATGCTGTACCGTAGAACCTATCGACAAACAAAACCACTTTTCAATTGACTTTTAACAATACGATCAGCAAATGGGATACGGTACGGCTATACGTCATGTTGCGGTACGTCGATAAAATTTGACAGATAGTAAATATGGATTTGATCCTGGATGGTAATCGCGCGAGAGAAGCACGGGCCCGATTGATTGAATTCACTATGCAGGTAGAAGGCACAGACACGTGTACAACAAGCACTGAGTCAGTTGGCCAACCGACCACCCGACCAGCCAGCCCGTCCGACTGACATATAGGATACTGGTAAACGCATGGGTGGAGAGAATACGAAGAGGAAATGCCTGCGGTGGTGAAGAGAAATCGCCACAGGAATCCATACTCAAGCGTAAAAAATACAATCCCGACAAGCACTCCTGACCCAATCAGCTTCCACGAGTAGCAGGGACGTTCCGGGACAATATAAAAATACGCGAACTAATAACACTCGGGCGGCGTTTATCTTTCGGCGATATGAAAGAAAAATAAAAGCACATTGTGCCGCGTGCCTTGGGGTGCCCTATAGAATCGACGCAGTCCTACGCAACGCGACCAACGGTCCTAGGGACGAATATAGGGGGGTTGGATACAACATAATGTAATATGAAATATCGAAATGGACCCGAAGATCTTATCCTGCCACTTTTCTTTTTCCTCCGCTTCGTGTCCATTGTATACGTTTTTCTATCATTTCGCCCTTTATCGGTATAGTATATATTCAATGGATCTATGCAGTCCCAGTGCTTAAGAAATTTTGCTAATTATTAATAACGCCTAATCGTCACCAGCTCTTTGATGATCCACCGTTAACAAACGTAAACAAGCAAAAGCACTTTACTCGAAAATTTTATCTTTAACGACCTGACGAGCGTCATTCGGATACGTGTATCGCGTAAGGATCTTGTAGCTAGTTATGTATACGTCGTTGGAAAAGGGGAGGAAAAAATGTCACAGAAGAAAAAAAAAGGATCTTGAAACTTTTGGCGAAATAAAATAAAATGTCAGAGCGATGCCAAGCAATACCAACTGGCAGGAACAATGAGAGGACATTTCATTCGAGACTGAGCTTTCCTTTATTATCGGAGAATTTAATATCCCACTAAAGCTCGTTGCTGGTGCTGTTATACAATAAGTACCTATAAAGCTCCGTCCTTGGTGCGATGGTCTCTCCATTTGACGTAGTGCCATTTCTTAATGTGTGCCGAATAGACACGAGAACAATGCGTCGGCCGATCGTATCCATGGATTCCTAGGACAAACGACAGTGGCTAGATTAATTCATCGTACGACGCGAATGGCACTTCTCATGAAACTCCAAAGATTTCCATAGGTGATAAAAAAAATTCGAAAAGTTTCTTTTGGCCGATTTCATGTCCGCGCGACGTAAAGATTCAATTAGAAGGCAGTAGAAAAGCTAACGGACCTTCATGATAAAACATTTCCGGAACCACTTCGCGACAGTTGCGAGAGGGCCGTTTGATACCAGATGCTACCGAGAATATTGGATAAAAGTTTCACTCGACTCGCGGGGAAATAATTTCACACTGGGTAGGGATGGCGGCCGGCCGTGTCCCACCGAAAACAAACTTTCTTCTTTTAGCCGGATTCTCGACTTGTCCTGTTCCTCTGTAGACAAAATGGACGCGCGACGCCACCTGACACTTTGCATATATGGAAAAGTATTCCTTCCGAGTTGCTCCCACAACTTTTCTCGCCTGACCAGGTCCAACCGGAAGAAACTGCCTTCCGGAACTATCTACCTTCCACACGTTGCCACCTTACACTTCTCTGTTACATACAAGACTGACCGATCCCGGCCAAGCAGTCCTTCGGCAGTGTATAAAGATTCTCAAAATTCTTTCTTGAGCTTATTCTACTGTACACGTATTTACTGTACCGAGTATCGAGATACTCTTTGAAGTCGCGCATATTAATTATATCTGATTCAGTTCCGATTATTCCTCTGTGGAATCTTCGATACAGACCTAACCTCTGACATATTAAACCATACAGTCTCATACAGCCATTATGGCTCTGCAGTATGTCTACAGTGGATACGCCATCAGCTACGACTAATACCCACAGGCAGCGTGTACCATTAGTATATATGTATTAGCGTCCGTACAGCATTAGTATCCGTATTGGGAGGAACGTTCATGTCCCGTGGCACTTTGACTGCGCCATGTCTCCCTCGCGCCAGCAAACTTCGGCCTTCGATACTCGCGACTAATCGAATCTCCGGGACACGAGTTACTTGCCAGTCTAACTTCCGAACTCCATTCGCTACAATCGTCTCCTAGTTGATAAGGCCTTTGGGAGAGTGTTGCCGGGTTGTTCTACGATCTGCGACAGTTCACCGATGCATTCACTTTGGAAGACCTTTGTTCCGAGACACGTGGATCTAGACAGATCGAAGATGCTTGTAATAAAGATCATAAGACTTGTTAGGTAAGAGCGCTGTGATTTATAAGGTTATAAATACCTGGAGAAAAAAAAAACTCCTCTGGAGGCCGTATAAGAGATCCCAGGGTCAATGCCCGCTTAAGTGTCAAAGTTCACGAAAGTCTCCGGCTGGCGTATCAGCAGGGCACAAGGTGGTCGCGCTGCGCATCAAGTTTTATTGCAAGGTCGTAGCGCAGAGTCAAGTCCGAGAAAAGAATAATTTGCGGGGTATCGCGCGATAAGAGCCAGCACCACGTAAATAGGTGGACGTGCATTTCCGGACTGGTGAGGGTAACATTAATTAAGTCGCGATAAAGAGTAGCCGCAGGGGAGTACACACCGATCTACATACCCGTGGCAAGCGACGTTCCAACAAAGAATTTAATTTCGTCCTCTTGATAAAAGAAAGCGTCTCTGTTTTATATACCTTAAGAGGTGGCTGAAGAACGTCCGAGATATATTATTCTTAAATGCCGTGAATTTATCTAAGCGGCCAACACCCTCCTATCTGGTCAACTAATCCATTCTAGATTTTAAAGAACTACACTCTCTCCCCGTTAACAAAAGCGAACAATCGGAGCAATGCTTTGTGCCGTATTTACATGGATGTAATAAAAGAAGTGCAGGAAGGGCTCACAGAATGTTTGTCAGTTCGATCGCATTCCGTCTGGACTGTTCGCATGATGGGAGCGCAGCATGCCAGGGATAAGGAGCCGAGGATAATATACATGCATGAGAAACGCGTGTCACACTGGTATTAGAGGTTTAGAATGTCTGGCAATATCTCCTCTGCGATATTTCAATAACACGAAATAGAATATCGTCCCTGGTATTGCTCGATATTGAATAGGCATCATTTTTCCGCTGCACGGGGCATTAAATCTGCATCAGACAAAACGAACCGTCAGTTCCTGCCGTCTTCGGCGGACATATACGTACCCGAAGGAATGCCCGGCGAGCTGGAAGGACGCCGGAGAGCTACCTTGGAAGAATTATCTGCCGACGACATTGACGTACTTTGCCTCTTTCTCAATGTTTTCCTTTTTTTTATCTCCCCTTATCCTCCTTTCATCCTCGTCCTCCTTGACTGCAACTAAATGCGCGTAGACGCCTCTACTCCTTGTCGATACCAAAAAACACTCTTGCACGTGGGACGACGAGGACCTGGAAGGAAACAAAACTCTTAGTAAAGGATTTTACTCTCGGACAGGTCGACACCCTGGCAATTCACTCGTCGCGAATACCACCTTTCATTCTGTTATTCCCTTTGAGGTCCTCTGTGTGAAGTAATTCCTGGCCGATCGAGGACTCTCGCTCTTAGTAAAGATGGTACGGAGGTAGGTGTGCGATCCTTCGCGGGTGAAATTTCGATTGCAAAATTGCCGTTGGGGCTTGATTGAATTGAATCCACGATAAGGCAATTAGTGGTGGGAAAGGAGGTACCCTGAGACTGCCAGCGACTGGGAGCTAGACGGCTATGCAGACGGAGTTCCTTGGTGCAAGGAGATGAGAACGAAGATGGGAATGAGGCCCACGGGGTTGGTGCTCCTTAGAAGATAGCGGAGTGCAAACTCCTTTGTGTATCTGGAATAAGAAGCGCGCGCCATTAGAATGCAGCGTGCCGGTCTGCAATCAGACCGGAACAGACCCTCTAACTAGCTATGGATCCATAGACAGCGAAAGATTTGAACCTACAGCGTAAACAAGGAGAAAATATACTGTAAGTCTTGTGCTCTATATTCAAGAAGATACAGAGAAGGAATCAGAGATCGTAGAATCTTAAGGATTTGTCATACCTAATGAAATCCCAGCTGTGACGCAAAGTAGCTGGATGCAAGTAGTACGATTAAAATGCAAACATCCCCAGTTTCTGGATTGCTTCGATTCCTGGAAATAAATTATAAAAGCTCTGTGAAATATGTAGGTATATAAAGTCGGCCGTGTCGGCCTGGGAAGTACCTAACCTAGTTTTTAAGGATCAAGTGGAATTCCGTGTGCCGGCCATTTTTCGATGCTGTTTACCGTCCCAACTTCGCCGAAGTTTTCCAAACCTCTCTCTCTCTCTCTCTCTCTCTCTCTCTCTCTCTCTCTCTCTTTGCTTCCTACTCTTCAGTCATCCATCTCCCTGTATCCTCAAGGAACTTTAATCTTGAGCACCATCACGAATGCGATACAACAGAACAAAGATAGCAATCGCTTGTAGCCTTCGCTATTTCCTGTATATATCCGGAATGCCGGGCACGTGGCTTTGTTACGAGATAATACTGTGCTTCGAAATTTATATCTGAACTACGAGTTGCGAGCTTGAAATTCGAGGGCTCTGATTAACGGATCTATATCCCACCTCTTAAGATTAAATCCAATCGAGCTTAATTTCTTCGGTGATGAAAGAAAATCTATGGACCATGTTATATGCGCTTCAAATGCACCATGCATTAGGGGTAGCTAATTGAAGTCAAAGGAATATTTTCATAAGTGGAAAAACTACCCATTATCTTATGAAATAGAATAAAAGTAATAAGCTATGAAAATACAGTATGTGCAATAAAAAGCTTACGTTATCATAACCACGTTAAAGAGGGATGCGTGAACTGAGATTTTATTAAAAATTGTCTCTGTCCCTTTTAACCTCTTTAAATACTTTTCCGAAATGGATAATGCGAGAGAACCTGCAATCTGTCTTGCTGGCTAGTACAAAGGTCAAAAGCCAAATATCCGATTATCCCACGGTGATTTGGATGCTGTTTGATGTAAGAAAGAAATGGAAAAACCAAAGAAAGACAAACCACACAGAAGCTTGTTCATACGAAACACTAGGATTCTGGCACGGTGAGGGTCGCCGTGGTGGCGGATGAGGAAAAAACCGGAACTGGGAAAATGGCAGAACAGAAGACTCGATTACACGTCACGAACAGTCCAAAGCCTATTTGGTCGCAATCGGGTTTTCATTATCAAAAGTTCCGGTAGCTCTATTCCGAATTGTACATTAAGTGCCCCTCGTATCGGCCCCTTCTTTTAACTGTATATGTATACACGATGCTGATTCTGATGCGACAATCTACTTTGTACTTCGATAAAGGTTACAGTCGCTGACCTTTCCTTAGATCAATGATTTTAATAATACATTGAGTAATATCTTCAATAATACAATTATATCATTAATCGATACCATATTTATATCCTCTTTCGTTCTTGCGGTGCTGACGCTTCACTCTTGATTTTAAAATCACGATGTAAAACGATGTATGTACACGTAGGAGTTATTTGCATCTTACTGTAGGACAAAACTAGACGTCCCATCTAGCGTAATATGGTGGAACTTTTTTGAAGGAGATAATTATAACCCCAGATGTCGCTAGCAGTAATTTAATGCCCAAGCACTTGCCCAAGTCGCAAATACATTTGGCGTGTTGCTTTTACAAACGCTTTTACTTTGTGTGAACAGCTGATTGGTAGTTTTTATTATAGTTGCGAATAGAAATTAGTACGTCTTTCGTGTCATGGTATGAATCGTCGATTGTGGTGTCGTGGATTTTATTATAGAACGGTCTAATGGATAATTTGACTAAATTCTTTGTGACTTGTGCTTAAATAATATTTCATAACAAAGAGTGGGTGTTGAACACCTTGAGTCTTATAAAATAATGTCTACAAACAATCTTGTCTTTAAACAGCCTATTAAGCATTTGGAAATTCCCATTAGTAAATTTAATGACATTGCCATTCCTCATCATCTTGATTTACTGCGAAAACACAAAAATAATATTAAAAAGGTATTTACTTAGAAGAGATGGTCATTTATAGAGCGATAACTTGATACGTTTAGATTCATTATTTTTGTTTTATTGAAGTTTCAAGAAGCACGTCAATGGGGCTCTGTTTATAAAGAACAAGTGAATGCCACTAGGTTAGTTAAGCAGTTGAAGCAATTGCTCTATGAAATGGATATGCTTAGGTCTCAAGTAATTGACAGCGATATTGATACTTTTGATCAACTTACTGCGTTCTCCAGAAATAGTACCATCATCGCAATCCAGGAATACTTTGGTAATTACTGTTTCATAAATTTTAACAGATATATCAATATTCCAAGCCATATATATATTTATATAATATAAAAATTCCTACAGATCTTGAATTTGATTTTCCTCCTGCAAGGCCTGCCTCACCCAAAAATGAAGATCAGACCACAGAGAGTCCATTTCAAGAGGGTGATCTCCAGTTGCATGCAGAACAAGAAGAGCTCGAAAGACAGCAAGCCTGCCTGCATTCCTGGAATATTCTACAAAACGATATGCATCAGCTTCACCAGCTTTTTATAGATTTTAATAAAATTGTAAAAGTAAGTCTTCCAGGAAATGATAGTTCATTAAGATTCTTCTGTAGCATTACTGTTAATATAAACCTCTTTTAATGAATCTAATTGAAGTCTCCATTTAGGAACAAAAAGAACATGTTAATGAAATTGAAAACAATGTAGAGGTTGCTGAGGTTAATGTAGAAAAAGGAACGAAATTCCTTGAGAAAGCAGCAAAATACAAAGTTGCGGCTTATCCCTTAGCAGGAGCACTAATTGGGACTTGTGTTGGTGGACCTATTGGTTTGATAGCTGGAATAAAATTAGGAGGGCTGACTGCTCTTGGCTGTGGTGTTTTGGGTGAGTTCACAAAGAGGTAATGGTAGATTTGAGAATATAGCTACTATGTCATTAATAATTTGCAGGATTTACTGGTGGTACTTTTCTAAAGAAAAAACACAATGCAGCTCATTCTGTAGAGAACAAAATAGAGATATCAGAAACTAAAGAAACAGACGTGAGGGCATCCGTTTCAATACCTGACAACTTAAAAGATATCAAAAAGGATTTATGACCTTTAATGATAACTGACGTGAACTCAACGACACATGTGTGCAGTATACTGTAATTACTTTTGTCATAGGACACTGGAAGTTGTAACTTCGACGAAAAATATCCACTTCTATAAAGCATTACGATCTGATATATCAATGTTGGCTTATGTTGTGGATTATTTTAACTTATTAAATCACTGTGATCTTACGTTATTCTCGCTTCCCAAAGTCATATATATTTTACTACAAATAAGAGAGCTTTCCTAACTTTTATAATAACTAAAAAGTTAAAGGAATTGCTTACATGGAAATATGTCGAAATTTTCACGAATAAAAATTCTTTAATAATTACTAAACTAATGAAATTTTATCTGACTTTCAATAATTATTATTCGCTTTTTTGGTTTCTGTCACATTCAAATTGTTTCATGTTATATCGACCATAGATCATTGCAAGAAAATCACTGCTATACCTACAGAACGGAATTGAGTAAGGTTATGCACAACCCTACGGTTTTAGGCGATACCAAAAACATGGCGCTGAATCGCAGCGCCAAGTCCGGAAGTAGAATTTTGTGATCATCGCCTCCCTCGTATATTATATAATCGTATCGTATCGCTCGACTAACGTAACTTATCAACTGTCGGTAATATCACCGCATTCTATACACTCAATCATTTGCATCCTAGGTGGCACTAGTATACTGTACAATTTCTAACAATTTACATATTTATAAAACTAACGGACAAGATGCGGCATGTTTTAACACAAGTTAGTCTACTTAATGAATGCCAAGTGTACAATTAATGTACTGAATATCAAATCACCATTACTTAACATTATAAACTATCGATTATTATAAAAGATTCGACGATATGCAATTTCGATAAATCACATACACGATACCATCGCTTTACAATTACCATCGGTCATGGACGCACTTAGCAGGAACAACGATTGACATTCTCCCTAGCTAATCCACCACATAAATTCAACACGTTTCTTTTATTCCATCTGAAAACACCCACGCATAATTGTACAATTAATAGTATACGCAACCGCACCTTTCCACATAGCACATATCACAATAATATATCCGTACGCAGTGACCGATTTATCTACCATTGACGTTACTTCATGTTAGACTGGAATTTCGAGCCACAAGTCGATATTTTTGACCACATTCCTTCAGAATGTAATTCAAATCCTGTTATACATGCACAAAAGTATTTAAAATCACGTGACCTACAAGAATGTCACCAGGCTCAATTCGTGAGATCATTGCACATAACTGCCTCTGATAAATGAAAACAGAAATCCTTTTTGATTAATTTCAATAATAAACAATTCTCAAACGTTCGTCTCTATAATGATCCAATTTAAGAGCCTCCATTATTATACGTTATTTAGTCTTCATCCTTTTTTCTAAGACATCCAATTGTGCAGGGGCGGTAAATCATTGTCTAAAAAAAAATACCGAAATTTATCTCAATATGTATATGTATATATATTTAAATTTACATATACACGAACATGTAACTCGACCGTTCTCCTTATACTTGGTGCCGAGCATCCAGCAACCACGTATCGGTCTTTCGCCACGCGTTTAACGTGTCACGGCTATGTTTGATAACAAACTCTACATAAGAATATGCACGACTCTGAAACAATAGCATAAAATGACGTGGAGAGACGCATGAACTGCCATAGTTGCTACTACCACAATGAACATATACGTACATATATTTAAATAGCTTAAACCGTTTTACACAGTAATCTTTTATGGTTATACGTCAAATAACCAAAGACGTTACTACCAACTCTGTTATCAGGATCGTCCAGTGGTTATAAAAATTCTATTAATTGCCAATTAACGATTATCATCGATTTTGCAGCATCTGACTGGAAAATTAAAATCAGGCTGGGATCTGTATAATAAAATATACATAGATCACGTGACTCGAATTCTTATAATTTGTTGATTATTACCTTAATCAGAAATTACCTTTTGAGCTTTCCGTTTTTAAAAGTTAGAAACCTTCTCAGTATTATCCGTTTCAATAATCCTTGGTTTGCCTGATGATAATCGGTATGGCTTCCCGGCGCTTCTGGTTTGTAACACGTTCTCCATAATGAATGTATTATATATGCAATTCAAGAACTTTCCTGCGAAAGTGAATGCATTCTCGTAACTCTTGCCTCGCGAGAGTCTTAAGAATGATTGACTGTGGGTCCATTTCTCATCTTACCAATTGATTCATTACGCTCCTCAATATCGTAAAGCTCCGACATGCCTACCTGGAATGTAATAACAGTGGTGAATTAGGTAGATGGAAGAAAATAAATTGAACGAACGAAAATATCGGGGAACTATTACGACAGAAAAGTTTCACATTGGCCAAGTACTTTTCCTGACGTCGCTGTCGTGCTTCGATAGTATCGACAGGCCGAGCTAACGTGAAACTTGGCTTTATGCTCCAATTGCAAATGGCAATTGTAAATTTTAGTCAGGCAGCATGTAGCTTGTATACTGATAGGGACAGAACCAAAATGCAGTTGTAATATATGAAGATATGATCTCAGAGATATTTATAGTAAAGCTGTAGTGCGTGTTAAATAATTGTATCCTGAGTTTCTGAAACAGAAATTATAAAAGGTTAATCAAGAGGAGAAACGTGTATAGGAAGTCATAGAAAATGGCGTATCCTGTAATGCGCGTGCGCAGATGAAAGAGGCTCAGACTTGTTTAATTACTTTTGCAGAAGAGTAGACTTCCTCCCATTAACGATGCTTAATGTTCTTAGATTCTCATTTACCGTTCATGGTTGGCACTTTTGCCTATTTTTGCTTCACACAGAGGCCAGACTTGAGGATTAAAACTATAAACACGAACATATGCTTCATTAGCCAGGGATGTCTAGAATCTATAGCAAGCACCCTTGAACCTTACCTGACAAGAACTGGCGATGTAAGTGGATGCTGTCTGTCAAGATGACGAAGTTGACGTTTGAGGTTATGTCCGTCGAGAGCGTTGAGTCAGATTCCACACGAACAAGACGTCGAGAACTGTTTATCGACGTCGAAGTTTAAATCGTATATTTAAATCGAGTCTGGCAATAAGACACACGAGTCATGAGCATTGTCATCGAAAGTGTCGTCTTTATTGCCATCGTAAGAGTGTCGTTAAATTTATCAAGATCCTCGCGGACTTTTAACCTTTAAAAACTTTAACACTTGCGTATCTTATGTACATATAAATATTCTATGTAGACCTGGTGAAATGGCCAAAAGCAATGATTACCCGCGCTAACAAAATAATTACGACAAGCGACCCAGACGAGGAATTTGCCGCGGATTCCCAAGTAGGCCATGGTTCCCCAGGCCAGGTCGTAGATTATAAGGACGCTACAGAACTTACGTAATGGGACGAGCAGTAAATACCTAACTCGTCTTAATATTCATCGTACACCCTCGAATCTGATACAAGTCTAGATTTAGATCTAACCAACTGATAATCCACTGAAAACAGTATTGTAAACAAAAGTTCACGTATAACCTATCGAATTCTTACGGACGCGCGATCCGACGTGAACTTCGAAATGCAACGACTCCCTACTGCACATGCGCAGTCAGATTCTACACTCTCAGGCGCATGTGCAAACGACCTGTCACATCCGTACGTGTCAAAAAGCATCGGCGCCTTTCTTCTCCATACTTATTCTCCTTTGAAAACGAATTAAACGACTGTCAGGTTGTATCGTGGGATTTGCGAAAGAGCAGTTTTTGTCGATGCTCAATGCGTTCTACTTGATTTCTGTCTGTAGCCGTCTCGCACGCATACAACGCAAGTGGAATTGTGCAAACTTTCAGTGTCCCTACTCATCGCCTTTCCATACTACCACTGTAGGTGTAACTCTTCTTCGAGTACCACGAACTCCTGCACTACTACTCCTGGTATGATTTCTATACATATATGCATGGTAATAACAAGGTGTTATAGGTTATGTCACACGTGTCCAGTGAGTGGACGCGCGTTATGTAGGAGTTATGTCTATTTCGTGAATGGTACTTTCGACTTTACCATTACCAAAGACACAAAGAACGTTATTGATACGTTAACCGTACACTAGAGAGAGAAAGAAAGACTCTTCGAAATCCTGTCATTGATCCTGTTTACAATCGCCTTTTGTATCTACGCAAAGTTTCCTTATGGCGCAATTAACTGTAATCACATATGTGCATATGTATCGCATACGTTGTACCGATCGCGACACGCTAGTCATTTGTAGTCTTGATATGCAGAGACACGCGTCCTCGTCTCTTCGGAGATTGGGTTACTGCATCCTTGATACGAATTCAAATCGACGAACGAAACGCAGCTCGTATGCATAATCGAAGGCACAAAGAGATACAAGGGTGTTAAAGATAGTCGTTAAGTGTAGAATTATCGATATTTACCGTGTGATATATAGGCTTTTTGGTAAACATGGATTCTAACCTCATTAACGTAGCATTTGTTTTAGATCTAACGATTTTCTACCGTAATTTTGTGGAATCGTTGAAAAATATTTAACTAATTGCTTTTTATCATGATTTAATCACGTTCTTTCTTGTGTAACAACAGCAATTTCTAAAGCAAACTTTTTATTACACCTTGATCTGCCTATCGTCTTTTATATCCACGTGTATGTGTATACTTTTATATTCTTCTATATACTCTTATGTACAGCAGGGAAATCATAACGTATGTTCAAGAATGTTTGCCCTTTCGTCGCTGCCTATTCTTTATTATTGTCTTTCTCGTATGGCAGCTTCTTCGCCAATATATCAATTCAATAAATCACAGGGCTAAACTAGTCTGCGCGGGAATTATTTATAGTCGTATCTGTCAGTTCATTACGTGTAAACTCGAGCGCCATTAAATTCCGTAAGAGTCTGTAAACTTTTGTATAACGACGTTAAGCCCCAGGTTGACGGCGCGAAGATCGACGCCGGGCGTACCTCGCCTATATTATATATCATTGGCAATGTGTGACGTCACCGTCATGCGATTACGAATTATCAACCTGTTCGATGTTCTTGAAAGCTTTTGTTTTTCTTCATTTTAAATTAACTTCGGTATGAATCTTACGTGAAGGTATTATCGGACAATATTTTCACTGCCCATAATTGTGTGCATTCTGCTATCGCGGAATTACGGTGACATAATTTCAAGATACATTCGATACACGACAGAACTACGATAGCATGGATGTCAAACTGTAAGAAAACAAAACAGGCTTAAATTTGCAGTAGAGCATTAAATTCAGCCTACGATAAGGCCTTGATTATATTGTACGTCTTTATTTATTTTTGAATTTCTCTTATGGCGATCATATCTCGAAGGAGGTCATTCGCCGCTAGAGGCGCTGCTTGACGTATTTAGAAAATTCTTTTTCCGACGGCAAACACGCCTTACCTCTCGACCGTTAGAATATGACTAATATGGAAACGCCTAAATGCTTTCAGGATCCAGATTAGCAACGGACGTCAAATCGTAAGTTTATCCATCACGAAGATTCGTTAGATGATTGCGAGTGACGTGAGTAAACTTCATGGACCTTGAACCTTCCGTGAGTAGGTAAGCCCTTAAAACTTTTTAATTTATACACAGTCCAAAGTAACAATAAGTAGATTAGTCGGTCAAGTGTACTTGACTGTACTATCCTCATTCGTTATTCATCCTTGAGTAGGAAGCTTTATCAAAAATAGATACCGAAGTGCGTCGACAGTGATGTGGGTATACAATGGGGGGGAAACAATGATGTTTCAGGTACAGCAACGTAAAATTGGATAATTCGCATAGAGAAGGTCAGCTGGATTGGTCTTCTGTGAAAAAAAGATAATAATAATAAATTATAGCGATGAAGATAGATCTATACCTGGTGGTCGTGTGAATAAAGTATCTACAGTGGAAGGACATCTTTTCGGCCAAGGTCGAGGTAAATTAATCACTACGCTTCGGGGTGAGGACGCGATATACATATATGTATGTATAGAACGTAGAGAGTCGAGAACTTTCCATGTCCTCGAAGACCCCAGGAGAGGATCGGCTTTTATCTTCTTCAGCTGACAAGGTATTGCGGTTGCTCGACACCTTCCATTCGCACCTTATGCCTTAACTGCCTATTCTACATTATGGTTCCGTTTTCATTAGCCTGACGACCTTGGCGACGCGATCGTGACCTAATCGTTATTGAATACAGGTTTGGACATAATAGCCCTGGTAATCGATATGTGCGCTTTTTAATTGGCCATTTGCTGTATCTACAGGGTTACACAGCTTGGATGGAACAAACATTGATGACAACTGTCATAAGTTCATTCTGGTTCATTATCAGATGGTCTCGTGTCTTCCAAGTGGATCAGTATTTATATCTATGTAAGTTTGGCTATTTTGGTATTCAATTGATTGGCAAGTTGGCTGGAGGCTGTTGGGAGACATTATGAATATTCGGATCAGCTGGTTTTAGAATTAAGAATGTCAGTACCAAGGTTTCGTTAAATGTCATTTAATTCAAAAATCTTTTTTATCTTTATTTCAGGTTTCTACAGACTCGCTTTTCTTCGGTTGAAGATCTTTTTATGGACTAACAATCTCCTCGTAGTCTTTGGCTGTAAGCGTGCGAGTTAATTGACATAAAATTAACTGCAAACACTGAGGTGGTATGCCACTGGAGTTCGTCGTACGTTCGTAGGTTGGCACTAACTTGACTGAACGTTAATTATTCTGCAAATGGTTCGAACGATGCGCACAGCATTGATAAACTGCAGAACGAAGATTTCCTGTTTGCGGAAAGGATTTCTTTCCCCGGAACAACTACGTGACTCAGTACGTTGGTTGTTACGCTAATTTGCAATCCTCGGTAATGTAAAATTATATTTGTCGTCTCTTGGATTATTTACTTTTTAACATCGTACGTAAACGAGTAGAGCAGTCATAGTTTAAATCTTTCATTGGGTAAACAGGACATTTGTATCTGAACTTTAGGGATTGCAATCTTTTCTGTAATTTTGTTTCCACGTTTCGCCACGTGCGGCGCCTCTGAGGGCAGATAAAATTAAAAAAACATGGCGCCTGCCAATGAGTTCTAGATTATCGCACGAGTCATAAATGTTTATGGTCTCTTCGTGGATTCGTCACGAGCCGGCCAATGGTTATCGGCAGACTTTGTTTACTGAAATTTCTCTTAAAGGTTCTTACGTTTTTATTGTACTTGTCATTTTCTTTTGCTCCGGCATTCTCGTCGTCTTCGATGGTTATTTTGTCACTGTGACCTTTTCTGTTAACGGTTCATGATCTACATCCATGTGATTTACGATCAGGACGTTCTAGTCTGGAATTATCATTGATTTCTCATGTATCCAAGTATTTCTATTTATTATCCTATCTGGTAACTTTTATGTTCTGTGCTTAATATCCTATTGGGATTTTGAGTGTCAGTTGTCAGCCCATATGGTTTACCGGAAAAACCCGTGAAAAATTGTCGCACAAAAATTAGAAACGTTTTACGGACCAATGACGTTGATTGACAATAGTCGGAAAGAATAATTCTTTTTTTTTTCAGTGAAATATTCGAGATTCTCCATTGTGCGCTGTGTACTCGTTTCGACGGAAATGAACGTATTGGCCGTGACGTAGCGGATCACTTCCGTTCATCCTATGGAAATATTCCGAAAAATTTTGCTAATGCCTATTTGTCATTTTGGCCATAAACTTTTTACACACAGAGCACCAAGTTGTTAAGCTTAAGTCTATTTACAAAATTGTATAAATGGCAGTAGATCTTAAGAGCAATTTTCGTATTAGGATAAAAACAAACAATTTTTAAATATCTCTCGTCAAACATAATTGTGTATTCCTGCGAACCTGATCGCTGTAGAGTATAAACAAAAATTTTCCACAACTTGAAAGAGATCTATGGATCCTAACGTTTTTCTAAGTACTTAGCGTCCACTCGATAATCATCCACGAATTAGTGAGAAACATTTCGATCAACACTGAGATAGCGCGAACAGAGATATATTTGTGTATTTACTATGAGATGATTAGGTGCTAATGAGATAATGTCACTTTATCAAATATGTACGAAATCGCGTTGACGATAGATTGTAAAAAGGAGGGAAAAAAAATGTTTTTTTCTTCTATACCTTCTAGCGATGATTTTGATCGTATGAGATGTCACGAGGGCAGAAATACGATCGAGCGAAAAGTCATTATTCTCGGGCTGGCATAGATAAGAGATTTACCGAAGGTACCAGGAATGTCAGCGAGCAGAGCAAATTTATGAAAAACATTGTTGACAGGCGTTTTTAAGAATTTCGTTGTTAATATCAGTGAATTATGATCAGAATATTAATTCAAACGATGAAATTCTCTTGCGCGTACACATTTCTTGTAGCTATTGGAATTTAATGGAAAATTTTGGAAAAAATAAGAAACATTGCAAATTACTACCATAAGTCATACGTTACTTAGGACTGGTGGATGGGGAAAAAAGTAGCTCATTAAAACACTTGCAAATAACGTTGAAACTGGTGGGAAAAAAAAAATTATGATCGTCGACATTGAACCAAATACTTATATGAATGCAATACGGCAAGGCGCCCTCGTTCCCTCGATTCCGTTTCTTGAAGAAATTACGTAATCAGTCAATTTACCACGGAGGCGTCAAAAACAAGTGATTATAAAAAAAAAAAGCGAAAAAAATATGTCTAACAACGAACTACTTAATAAATTGTAGTGATAACGATCGCGTTACTATTAGATGCGTCTGCATGTATTTAATTATATGAGTGTATGATACAAAATCAATTATTCCCGTAAAGCGATTGAGAAAAATATTCAGATTTCATGATATTTTTTAGGAAATTTTGAATACTACGCGGCGAACGTGTTTTTTGATTTATCGAAATTCTGATTTTCCAAGAGAGAAGTCGATAGCGGATAACCATAAAAAAAAAACATACACAAGCTGTAAACTGCCAGTCGTAAAGAACCATAGACCGTATAAGGATAAGGCCTGTTTGCATGAAAAGATCCATCGGCAAATATTCATCCCGGATTTAGTATAATTTTCTCATAAGCTTTGTTAATTCAATCTCGATGAGAATTCGATCATGTTAATAATTTTTTTATTCCCTCCAGCTTCCTCATAGAAACAATCAATTGGTTATGCACCTTCGACAGATTCATAATTTATCCAACTACCTGAAGAAGACATAATTATATTGCTGTCGTAATTTACATTTTAAGCTGATACCGAGCTCTGTCGCTCAACTCGTAAACTTTACTGTGAATCCTTCTTGATTCAGCAGTGATAATAGACTGAAAATCGTAATTTCACATCTTTATAAACATAATGGGATAATGTAATTAACCAGTGACACTCATACCTTTTGTTTGCAGAGACGGAATTATTCAGCATTAAAAAAATTCATAGAAACCTCAAGTATTGGCTGGATGCTCAATTACTGGTAAGTTTATTGAATTTTTTTTTTTTTTTTTTTTTGGAAAATCAATAATCAAATTTCACTCATTGTTTCAGGTGACGCCAGCGTGTCTCTTTTTCGATGAGTGAAATATCTGTTGTCGACAAAGACATGAAGAAGTGACGAGTACATCGTGCAAGATAATTAAGACGTAATTAATTCGTACGAGACATCAGACTTACATCATTCAATTGAAAAGATCACGTAGAGTACGGGGAATCCTTACTAGATCGTTCCAGTTTGATCTGGTTGATCCAATATATTTTCGTCGTGGTTTCACACCGTCACGAGTTATTAATCCAATCTTACCACTTTCGATCATTAAAAGTCAGAGCTAAAAAGTGGAAAAACAAATGGATAATATTCCATGAAACAAGAAAATCCGAAGGTACGTTCTTCCACCAATCCAGGCAATACCGATGGTATGTTTTTTTTTTCTTCCTAACGCATCCTTTATGACTGTCTGAGAGCGTTGTTGAGCATTCAAAAAAAAAAATTCCATTTTTCAATATATTTCTGTGCAAGACCTTCGCCGTCTCTGATACGTGTAATTAAAGCGTAGCGTTAAAAGTAAAGGCTCCATTCGTCGAGTCAATAAAATATTATTTGATAACGATAAGCATTTTGCAAACAGAAGCTTTGGTGGAATTAATTATTTCATTATGAATTTCTCAACGCGCTCAGGACTAACCGTGTTAACATCATCCCCGTAAACTACGTCATACGTCGACGTGGTCTTCGCGAATGAATGTTTGTCAGCTGTCAGCGATATCGGGGCACAAGATGGCTGCACTGTCACTCTCTGACAATATGATTTCTTCATTTCAGTTGAGTCCACAAGCATACCTGAAACATACGAGGCCTTGTGAACCTATTACGAGAATATACAAGAGTAATTACGTAATCTCGTGATTCTTCAGCGAAGCATCTAGAAACCGTATGTGTGACGTTTTACAATCGTAATGGGATACCGCTTCTTTGGGCCGCCATCCCGAAGAACTTCGAACAACTCACGTGGAAGATAGGGACGCCAATTGGTATTTCTTACTCGTTAAAATACTCAGAACGTTCTGGGTCTTCGAGTAGCATATCGGCTAAAAAGGCTTTTATCTAGTCACGAGCTCATTGTCTCACCGATTTCCTTTTCGTGTCGCCAAATGACAAGAACCTTCGAAACAATGGACTCGTGCTTGCTACCTGGAAGGAGAATAAAGGATAGGTGAAAAAAAAAAATCTTTCCAGAAAAGAGGGATAAATAAAGAGAAGAAAGAATACCGTAAGGAAAGGTACAGCAACAGTCATCGCCGGTGTGCTTTGAGAAACAATGGCGGCTGCCGGTCAATTATATTAATTAACATTGAAGGTTGTCACCTAATAAGTGCAACGATAGGCGGAATACACTTCTAAATATCCATTCAAATTATCTTCATTCGTATCCAATTGTGCGCCGCCATATTAATCACTTCCTGTACAGGACTATAGTGTATACAAATATAAAGGCTAAATATACATTTTCATGAAGCGTCGATAAATGGAGTTTCATATATGAAGATCAAGAGGATCATCAATAAATGAGTAACAAAGTCAAAAGAATATATTATACCAAAATACTTTATTGAATATTGCCCGATAGTCAAGGGTGTGTGTGTGTGTGTACAGAATGGAGACCTTTAAAGTGAGACCGGTTTCAAAATGGCCGCCGGCATTGATACTCTCCCGTACAGGAAATCTCCACGCGCGGCGTCGCCGATGCAAATACCAAGGGTACCTCTTGTGGATAAAACGGAAGGATCCGATCGGTATCTGTGGAACTTTCGCAGGAATTAGCAATTTCCGAGGTCCCCGTGAAGCAGCTGGAAGGTCTTGCGTTTGCCTTGCGATTGGCTAGACTCGTCGATTTTCCAGTAAACACAGCGTGAACTCGGAAAGTCTTGGCTTCCTTATCATTGATAAGGTATTGTAGACGTGGTACCGTTAGACTATTGCACTTGGGAGAGGTGTATGCTTACGTGTATGTAAATGTCGAATTTTTAATTTCAGGGCGAATATCCAGATAGGCCACGATTCTACGACTGGTTTGGCCGATGACTTTTGCTACGACCGCGAGATGGCGCGTGAAAACAACATGACATAATGGCATGTCATTCTGAAATTATGATGGTGACGACTGAGGAGAGGATACTCTGTACCAATCACGAGTATCAAGTCGTTTGAAAAGTATTAGCAACGTTTCCAAGAATGTGAAGGAGGAAAGAAAGAGGTTAGGACGATCATAAAGAAGAATAACAAGAAGAAATAAAACTGCTGGTCGATCAGTCGTTATGAAATTGAGATCATGTTATGGCGATACTTGCAAAAATTAATCAGTCACACCAGGTATCCATTCTCATGATAGTTCAAGAGTAACCCAATACTCTGTGGACAATGCACGCGAAAGACAAGCAGAAGATTGTAACGTAAAAGTCAGCCCTGAGGAAAACCCTCTGTAGTAGCTACCTGTCGTCGTAGTTCGTTGAAAATCGACGTCACTCGTAACCTTATGTTAAAATAATTATAGAAAATTGAAAGATCAAGCTCTTCGACTGCATCAAAAGTGCAACGTGCATTTACATATAGATTCTGGAAGATCTTCCCTGCACTACTCTTCAGTCGTCGTGCAACTTTTGCTCGACTAATGGCGTATAGGTTAAGAACATATGTATAAGTTACTTAAGTACCGTGCCACTCGCTGAATGTGTAAATTCTGTTTTACTATATCGTGCATCGTTTAAATACGAGAACGAGCAGCTTGACCGGCAAGAAGGCGAGCACGCATGTTCACGATTCTTTGACTGAAAGTGGGGGACGCTATCAGTGAGAACGATGTCTTCGGCGCGTGTGACGTCACCGGGACGATTCTTCAAGTATAGTTGTAGCAGCAGGACGCGACGAGTCTTCCGTCAACCGCGAACCGGTACGACCGAGGGAATAATCGAGAAGTTCTTTCACTTCTAGAATATAATTTACTATTTTCCTCATTACTGATTTCAACGCTGCGCTTCGAGTACGTAGAATCGTATTTTGTTATTTTGGGAATTTGACGATTTTTTAATTTTTTTTTTTTCCCTGACTTTTACGGAATCTGACCGACGTGCCATCGGAGTGCTAGGTCTTTTTTTTTTAATTGAGGTTACTGCTTAGTTTTTTTTATTTTTTTTTTTATATTCGCTGTCACAATCTACAAACTATGTGCTGTGAGTCCGGGATTGCGATATAGTTGATTCTTTTTTTTTTTTAATTTTGTACGGTCGAAGGATGAGGGCGCTGTTTTTTTTTTGTAAATTCCTTGTAATTCATATATAATAATAGTTGAATTTTTAATAGAATTATTATTTGATTACGATATCATTGTTTGCACATTTCTTATCGATTGTTCAGGCCCTTGCAATCGTTAAATAACGTTACCTATTATCGATCAGTGTGTTTTTCGGTTTTTGCATGACTCGTAATCTTGAGACAAAAACAAAGAAAGCATTGTCATCCGTAATAACCGTATGCAAACAAAAATCTCAGGGACATCTAACACGCGTACTACTATCATAAATAACGTGCATCTTGGATTCCGTAAAACTGTCAAAATAAATATCATGTAAGCCAAGTGCGCAAGTTATAAAATTGTGAAAAATCTCGTGCAGGCAGGCCAGTACCAAATCGGCCTAACGAGAAGTCAATCATCGCAGCCGAAGGACGTGGACCTATCAACTATAGTCAAAGAAGAGTCGACTGGCAGAAACGCTGAGAGGAAGTAAAACGAGAAGTATATAAAAGTAATAGGAGTAAAACTAAGGTAAAACAAGGACAGAAGCACAGAGTGACCTCCGTGTTTCAAGATACCGAGTTAACCGAAGGAAGGAAGGAGCGTACACGAAGGGAGATCTAGAGAGAGAGAGAGAGGCAAATCAAGAGCAAGAGAGAAAGAGCTAGTCGGGAAAAGCAAAAGCGACCGGTGGAGCAAGAGTTACTCTCAGTAGTCGAGTGGCCAGCACAGAGTCTCATCGTGAGACAAGAGAGCGGCTAGAGATATTTAAAGAGATAGTAAGAAAATAAATAAATAAATACACCGCAGAACTCTTGGTCCTGCGATCAACTGGAATCGAGAGGCTGCTCAATCGGATATCGTAGAATCGCCAAGGAGAGGATCGTCGCTTTGAAAGGAATAATAAAAGAACACATAGAGGAAGGATCACGAAGTGTCTCGTTGTAGTACTGGATAAACAGGAGGCGACCAATCACGATTACAATAACTCGTGATAAACGTAAATAACCTGCAAAACTACCACGGCGAACAGTCTTTTGAATTCTTCTACTTCCACTTCTTCTTGTCCTCAAAGAAGACGTCGACGACGTTCGGTTGGCGCTTCGTGTGTGCGCGGTTAGTGCGGCTGTGCTCATATTCTGTATACCAGTACGTAAAACCGTAGAGACGTACAGAAGGCTGTACACGGTTACGGTGTAGAGTACGATTCGTACGGTTCACCAGCAGGCAAACACAACCACTCCAAAGTCCGTTGGCAGTTCAGTTGTCTCCGAACCCCCGAACCGTTCGGACGTGGCTTTGGACCTCCGTTATTACGGACTTTGTTATACGTATTTTGTTTTTTGCACGTCCATTAACGCGGAGTGCTACTAGTTTCGTTTTGTCCCAGGTTTTTGGTTGAGATATTTTAAGAGAATTTTTTTGTCATTTTGAAAATTTCGATACTTGCACGCCCACTGGAACACTCATTCTGTACTATTGTATTCGATCGCGAAAACGACGACTTTCGCGGTTACTGATCTCTGTGAGAGAACGGCTATTGGTACATATACTATTTGGGGTAACTTCGGCATCGGGTGAACTGGCGGATTTTCTACTTCCGGCAAGAAAATCGTCATTCGAAGACACGATTTACTCGTTGGATCCTTTGATCGATCATCTCGCTAAGACGTGAGTATTGGGAATAATTTTTTTTTATAATTTTATATTTCTTCAACATTTTTCTTAGAGGTGTAACATAACGCTGTGTTATATGTTGATGTATCTATGTACTTAGCTTTGTGTAACTGCGATACCATTTATGATGAGCTTTAGTAATTTTGTCAATGACTGTTATCGATTTTCCAAATTATTTATACAAGGGACTGTCATATTGTACAGTTATGAGTAACGGTGAAGTATATATATTTTTCTCGTTGCAATGATAATATTCAATTAAAGGGGAGTACGACTAGTCTAGGGGTGGATTTAAAAGGAAATTTTTGGGATTGAAAAAAATCATTGGATAATTTATTCTAAAAATTTTTACATTCATTTATTGATACTTAATCATAATCCCGGCGAAATATCTCTCTACAAGTGTGTCACCACGATCACAGTCCATAATTTGTTTAAAAATATGAACAATTTCAACCTAATGCTGATACGTACGACAGGCAGACATCTATTGAAGGTGCATGGAAAATTTCAAATTGATCGAACGATTGCTTCCTCTCTTTGTCTTCTTCATTATTATGGTAACTAATTTGAAAACACACAGTTTTGATAAAAACAAATGTTAAGTTACTGATAAATTTCCATACAATTACTATAAAACTTGTGATACCGTTAATCAGCTAATCCTAAAACCACAAGTCCACTTCGTTTTCAAAGAAATTTTATAGTTCAATATTTGGACCGTCCCAATGTTAAGCCAATTTTTTTAGGTATTTTACTGTAATATTTAAAAAAAAAATTCAAGGTATAGAAGAATATGCAAATTTTTTTTTTCAAACTGCCATACCATGATACGTGCCCCATAACCGGCAACTGCCTGTTATCTTAATCTAGAGTTTATCAGGATTCGAGCCGGTAGCCTTATCCTACTAGCCAATGCTATTCGGTACTTTGTATAAGACAAGCAGATAAGTTTCATCAATGTTAATTCGATCCCTATACATGTAATCTGATCGATATATCAAATTGATTCAAGAGTCAACTGTGTATTCCAGAGTAGGCCTTTCGATTACTTGCAGGTAGGTCACTGCAAAATTGTAATACGGAATTGTGCAAAGTGCCTCGCGCCATTCTCGACAGATAGCCACTGAATGACCGGCTTGTTTATAAAAATCTCAAAGTTCATCCTTAATTAATCCACCAGAATCCTCCATATCTATTAGCTTTTCATAATACACGTTAATCATCCTTGTACATATTTGTTCTTTACGCAACAAATAAAACTTGCAAAGCTACTCTTTACTGTTCGAAAATTCCTTTCAAGTCTGAACTAATGTTTCCGCCGACCACTTCCGGCTACTTTCAATAATTGAATGGACTGTACGGATCCTCCTTGATTTACATTTATAACAATAAGACGATTGCCAATGGTAACTATTAGATAGGAAAGTTAAAACAAGTTCAAGTGCAAGTAGTTCAGCGGCAGAGAAAGAACCGTCTGTGTTTAATTTAAGTGAATATATATATATATATACTCTCTTGATCTTGATTAAAATACGTGCATCACCTATAACTAGTTATATACAGTCATTCGAAGGTGTTCCTCGCTCTGTGAAACGTGTAAACAGACTTTGACACACTTTACGTACTTTCAATGGACGCGTGTCCCCGACGCTCTTGGTACGATAAACTTTTAGCCGAGTAGCCGTGCACGGTGTTGCGAATGTTATATACCCATATACAGTATACCTATATATGCAGATACAGTGCAAAACAGTTATACGGCCATTTTGAAAGGCTCTCGTGACGACGAAGTTTGGCGTTAATAGGAAAAAAAAAATTAATTCTAAAAAGTTATTCTCCATCTACTCCAAGGCACTTTTACGGATATTCAACCACATTTCCGGTGCACATGACTACGTATGTGTCCACTTTGAGTAGATCCATAACGAAGGAACTTGTCGCTCGTTGGATTTACTACGCGTTTATATTCTATGTATTCATATAACAGAAGCTGGAACTGGCGAATAAAATTGCTAATCCAATAGCGTGAATGGCTCCTGTCATGTTATTCACTTCTCAGTCGCTCCGACTATCCTCCGGGCTGTTTCGCGTTGTGAAACGGCAAACGACTGAAACTGCCGCGTCGATCGTTTCCAAGTGACTTTCTAAACTAGAAGCAATATACACTTTGTATCCTACTTGGTATACTTGTACGCACCTACCTGCCTACCCCAGCTTCGGGTACTCGTGAACAGATGCTCACGTGTGGTATCAACATTGTGTAGTACACGCGGCCTGATACGTGATCCATGTTATTTATTAACGAAGGATTCTTGCTTTGTTGAAACTGACTGACCGTAATGTCGCATTCTCTCTGGTAATTGCATAGAAAACAGCAACGATATCTTCTGTATCGTACATACCGTCAAGTGGTGCGCTTCTCCGTACAGAAGTAATAACGTTGTGGTGTATCCACGGGAACGTCATCCTGGCGGAAATAATTGACGATATTATGAAAACGCGACTTTGCGTACTCTTGAAAAAATGTTTAGGTTTAACATCGCCGCCATCTTGCGGTACGATTTTGATTCGATTATATCGCAAATCACCTCGTCGAACTTACTAATTTTTGGTCACGACTGTCACGGTTGAGGACGGGCCGTGTCTGCTGCTGCGCATGCGCGACGCTCAGTTTACTTGTATTCTTCATGGCGCTTACTTCGCAGACGGTAATCGGCATTAGCCTAATTTAAAAGGCAACAGCAATGCGCTGACACGGCAGGTAAATTACGTGCGTGAGTGCGTGGCGCATGAGTGTCACTGTTATGTCTCACGAAATCACGCAAGAGACATTTTTGAAGTTGCTGCTGCTGTTTTTTGTTGGCTTATTTATGTCCGACGTAGCCATACGAGTTAAATGTTTCGTTAGTGGCTGTCAATTTCGTACGGTTTTTACATTGCAAGTTATGATTTCTCGTGGAAGGAGGTCGCTGATCTTACGAATACGCATTTAGACTTGGAGAATGGTTCATTTCACAGGTACTGTGTCTTTTT
Organism: Cephus cinctus; assembly: GCF_000341935.2. Classification (NCBI taxonomy): domain Eukaryota; kingdom Metazoa; phylum Arthropoda; class Insecta; order Hymenoptera; family Cephidae; genus Cephus; species Cephus cinctus. Next base: position 270,542 of record NW_014333618.1, on the reverse strand, counting down.
GTAGAAAGTTTTTTTACCTCTCTCTCTTGGTTGTTCTGGGTATACAAATGCAAAAAAAAGTGCGAAGGAACGTTAAATGAATAATATGCTATGTCAAGTCGGATCGAAAACTTATCGAACTTCGTATGCTGGTACTCGGTAATAATTATTCTTGTTAATTGTCTTCTCGCTAATATTTCTTTTAAGCATATTTACTCCGGTCTCGGTACACGTGTTTACGTAACTGCGACAAATTTTCAGGTGCTATCGATCTATTTCACTGAACTCCCTATGACGATACTCCTTTATGTATTAAAATATATTACATCAGCAGCTCATTGTTGTGCCGTGCTAACGCGCGAAAAACAACGTCACGGGTTGACGACACGTTATCTTAATTAATCATGGTAATCCTCGACGTCAATCAACCTATTGCCGTGCATTTCAATATCGTATATATTCAGCCAAATACTATGAATAGAAATGATTCCAGTGCTTCGGAAGTCCATGGCTACGTAAACTAAAATCTGTTTACACGCAGGTTCTGGACTTTCAAGGATAACCAGGAGTACGAAGGATCGTACATCTTGTATTTGTATTCACTGTACCGGAAGTCATATTCACATTGGAGTCCATTCAGCTCGAAATTCAGGGAGAAATAATATAACGGATATTGATTGGCGAATTGAGCCTCAGGATATATATATCTTTTTTTTCCCATAATCAACTCTCCTATGTAGCTTTACGTTTAATTCGTCAGGATGACGTCATTCGGAAAATCCTCTTTGACTGTGGGTAAGACTTTAAAATCTTGTAACGATACAACTGATATTACTATATCGTCTTTCTATCTGTACATGAGTCCCAGGTGACTTTGCTGTACAAACGATGAATTTTGGCCAATTAGTAAGATGAACCTTGACCTCTGGAACTGTCTTGTCTAGAAAAAAGACGCTTGGAACGCTTTTAATGCTCAATGCTGATTTTGTCGTTATTGCGAACAGTTGAATCAGCCTGTATGTTTGGTTGGATCCAAATCACCTGGTTGTGCTATAAACAGAATTACGTATGGTCTGACGGTAGCTATCGGAGTTAGCTCATGAAAAAAGCTTTGCTGTGTATGGTATGTATGAACAGTGAGAATATTAAGGAGAAAATTGTTCTTTAGATCCATTCAGATGATAATTAAGGAGGATTCTCAATTAACCAATTGGTTGGAACTTTCTCCTCCGTTCGTCACTGTCTCTTGCACGTATGTATTGGCTGCTACGCAATTCTTGGTATTGATTTGGCAAAGGAAAAAAAAATGAAAGGAAAATCAGGCAGTATACTAGGCATTCGCACGAATGTGTTCCTCTTGTAGCCATATACCAATGGCGTACCAGACTGCAAGAAGGCCGTCGTTAAAGACTGCTCAGGGTGTTGCGGATCAGGATTCTACATACACGTCAGGTTACCAAATGAAATGTTCAAGTGAGCCAAGGTCGGTGTCCTACCTCTTTCGTGCTTTCACTGTAAAAAGTTATTCGACAAAGAGACTCGGATTTATTTGCAAACGGGAGCGAGAGCGACGGACGAAGGAAAAAAAAATAATAAATTCATATGACCAGCACAATTGTACGGTCTGATTAACAGAGATGGTTGAGCATTTTTTTAAATTTATTTATTATTGAAGTCGAAATGTCTATTTGGCACGAAGCTGTAAAATGGGACACGATTTTTTTAAATGTACAGTCATTGCTATGTTTTTTTGTTTTATATTCTCTACGTTAACGCGTTCCTTTGTTGTAATCTGAGGCGCCGCGACGTCCAGCGTCATTGTTGTGTTTTATACGATTTTTTTTTACTTTCTTGTCGCTTTTTTTTCGTTATGCCGATATCCATAGTTTTTAACTTGTAAGATGGCTATCGATGCCGGTGGTCGACTATCGTAACAGGTGCGTCTGTTTTCGAAAGATCGATGACGTAGAGCCTTGTTTTTTCAATCGACCGCGTTTCACTTAATGACCTTCTTTCTTGGTAACGAATATATTGTAGAGTCGCGTAATTGACGGGATGACATCGGGGGCTTAGGCCAATTCCATAGTCTTGGAATTGATCGGTATACAAAGAACATATTATAGTGATTACAAAGGTCATCCTAGTCGGCAAAACTGCCTTTGGTAATTATTTCGAGACGGTAATTGAGTTTTTAATTTTTAATAAATGGAACCCGTAATTGGTAATAGTTTGAAACGCGGGAGAGTTAATGTCGTTGATTGTTAAATTTACGAAAAATTGTGCTTGCTCGTGAACATGAGATTGTTCTTGAAATTCGCTTTTCTTCTCGAGAACAATTTTTTGCCTAGAGTCATTTATATTCAGCGTTAAAAAATTTAAATGACTCGAACTTTTTTTCAAGGGGATTTCATGCTTTTAATTATATACAGTCATTTTGTAAATGGGAATTAGGTCGACCTGCATATCACGAATTTTTAATTTGACACGTAACTGAATGTATGGAAAATTTTTTTTTTTTTCAAAATTGAAATATCCGTGTAAAATCAGTTGATTACGAAGTCCTTGGACGATAATGATAAACGATTTTTACGTAATTAAATTTTACGGTCTTTCCTTACCAGAAATCGTATCTTGATTCTTCGATGCTGATAAGAAGTTTATACGCATAATAAAACATTTAATTTATAAAACATTTCACGTGGTACCGCGTGCGATACTAATTTTACAAAAATGTACCATGGTCTATATTTATCCGCGAATCGACCACCGTGATATCACCCGATCGAATATCGATAATCGAGCAATAAGTACGCAGGGAATTGACGGCGTGCACGTAGCCATAAGTAAAGAAGTTTCGAGCACAGAATACAAAGAATCATAAATAACCCAGGAGCAATGAGTCGAAAAATAAAATTTTTAAATTACAATCCTTCCATACGAAGACGCGTTGAACAATTTTTATTACATATGCCGAGTCTGAAGAGAAGTACATATAGAGACAAGTGCGAGAAAGCAATGAAAAATTTGTATTTAATTAAAAAGAAAAAGTATTCCTTCACAAATCACATGTTATTTTACCCCACGGCACGTGCAGCCCATCTATACCTGCATAAACACACGTCAATACAGGGTATGTAATAACAATAATGTTTTTCCAAGAGTCGACCGTAACAAGACGTAACCTCAAACTTGTCCCGATTCGTAAAGAAAAGAAGCAGTATCTTTATTTACCCATAAAATTTGATGTCCACTTTACGTCCTCGGATGGTAAGAAAGTATTCTGTTTCACTTGGTACCAATCATTTTTTCTATCTAATAATATATTGAACGCAGCACGCAACGCCGGTATTGTTTCCATTTGAATCGACACGATACAAAGCTTCTCGTTAATAGTGACTTGATACAATACAGTGTGAGCGTCCCTTAATTACGATGCGCGTCGCGACGCGTGTCACGACATGGCACGACCGTACAGCGTACACGTACGATTGCGCATTCACATCGATTATATCGTTCGGGAACGAATCGACTCCTTTTTATGTTTGATTTGCGCGAGTAATTAAAGTCCGCGGTAATAACGAGTGAACACTTATTTTCGTGACACCCAGTAGCTGAGTAGCAGCAGCCCTTGATTCGCGTCACATAATTGTTACGTAACTCCTGGTAGACGTAGGTAGATCGAGGTAGACGAAAAGTTCGGGAAATTCGAAAATAATGACTTCTACAGTATACGGTGTTATGGGTTTAGTTAGTGCGCGGTAGAATATTCCATTTTGCAAATGTCAGACAGTAATTGTCTGTCGTCATTACAGATGTGATTGCATCTTTGATATTTTTCTTTTTTTCTTCTTCTTAGTCTCTCGTTTCTATCGGTCGTTCTGATGGAAAAGTACCATGTAGAATTTTACATGCCGAGACGCCTTGGTGATTTCCTCGTCTATCTAGGGAATTTCGTATGGCTTCATTTTCGGTGCTTGAAAAGTCTTATTTACGTAGTCGTATGTCGCTCGAGACACGGACGATTCTTATTAGTGCTGTTGTGTCGAACGATTAAAAGTTTGAGGTTATGCACAAGGAGGACTGGGTGTCCCGTTTTTAGTTTCGAGAAAAAAAAGGAAAAGTCCGTCCGTCACTTTTAACCGTGCGCGGGAGTCGATGCAGACGAAACCAGAATGCATTGCGAGATACTGTTTGGCAATATGGCCGCCGTTTACATCGACCGTGTCCCGGGATCACTCGTGCTGGAAATAATTTATGTTATACGAATTTTGTGACAATTACAATAATATATATAGCACGTTCTCGGTTGTGTCGGCGGTGACAGTGTGTACAGTGATATGTGAAATGATGTCGCTCCGTGTGCAGAAGGCTTTTTTTTCGAGCGATAGAAACATTGTTCGCGCACCATTAAACCAATTGGATTTCAATGAGAATAATGGCCGTCCGTATGCGACTGCGACGAGGCGCAAATGTGTTTAGGCCTTACTCACGTAAACTTGACGATTGTTTTCATTTCGCGGGTTCACTCGTTACGCCGCCTCTGGCGATTACTCGACTTTGTGCACGCTCCATAACTCTTTTGACGAGATACACTGAAAGTACCTTGACAGTGAAGAATTTTTTTTCCCCGATTGCCGTTAATGCTTGTTTACGTATAAAGCACAGCAATGCATTCTGGGTAGTGGATGACATTTTTTTTTATGTTAAATTGTCATTTTTTTCACTTTAAATATATTTTTAATTACGACGTAATCCTGCATGATTCCCACATGGGATGGCATTGCGTGACGTTCGCGGAAACGATGGAATTCGCGCGATCCGCGAGAATCAAACAAAAGCCGACCTTGGCCAAGATCAAGATCTGATTCGTTCGACAAAAAGTGGCTAACGATCGCATGTTACCGAACCGTGGGAATTGCCGCTCCGTTTCTTGCAATTTTAACAAAGGTCGAACGATTCGTCTAACAAGAAGACACATGAGGCCCGGAGATCTACTTATATGAATTGACTTCAACTCGATGGGAAGCGGTCAATGAATTTTCTTGGTTTGCGTTTTGCACGCGTTTCAATAGAGGTATTCTGTTAATTTTCAATTACTCCTTTTTTTTATCTTTCTTTTCATTCGACACGTACCCGGACCGCTTTACAGCGACTATATACCGGTTTCGTTTGGTTTGAATTACCACGTTATTTTCAACGAAGTTCATACGATTCTCGCCAGATGGCTAATTTCAATTCTCTATTGTTTTGTTCTCGTTTATTCGCGCATCTACAAGTTTTCCCTTACTCATATCTCTCCCTCTCTCTCTTTCACACTGTTGGAAGTCAATCCAGATAAATTCGGACTCAACCAATTCGAACCGGCTTTCACTGGAAGTAAACGCAAACGGCACGTATAATTTCACAGACGATATCGCCCGTGAAAATTGACAACGGCCATATTGAATCCCTTGTTTATCTGTTTGTTTATATCTTCCCTGCTTACCTTTCATTGACAGAGGAAACAAATTTATTAGTTATATATTGTCTTTGAAAGTCCAATCTCGCTTTGATAACTCGTTTAATCATAATTTCAAGTTATTTTTTTCTTAATTGCACATAACACGTGTACATTATTGAATCGCGACCGTCGCAGCTGCACGAAAACAATTTTCAACTCGACTGATTCGAATTTGAGCATTAGTTACGCTATATGCTTCTGCGACTTGGCGCTCTTCGTAAAAATGCGTCCTTTGACTCGAGTCGTATTTTCAACTGATTATCATAATGTGCCAGACAAGCTTCACGATAGGCTCATTGTTACAATACGCTCGATAACATTCTTGCGACTAGCAGCAACAGTAACAGGGACACCTTCATTCTCGTCTTCGTTTCTCAGATGACTACTCGACCAATTAACTCGCCAATTAATTACGCTATCCTACATCAGCGTTGGAATCAATTACAAACTTGTATGATTGTATTGAAATGTTAAAGATATCCCACTGTCTCATTTGAATTTTGCCGCCTTCCCCCCCGTCCATCATCATTATATTTGTCGAATCGCACGAAAATTCTCAAAATAATATATAAATTGTCATACCGCCGTGTGGGCTGGTTTTATCCATAAATTCTAGAAAATTCATTTAAAAATGGCTGTCGTGACGTATCAGCTTCCTGATAAAAATGTTGAACGACTTTCGAACACACGTTTGCCTATGTATAACGTAAGTCCACAAGGTCGTTATTTGCCAACAACGAAATATTCTCCAAAAAAATTGACGTTCCAAGAAGACCAGTATAATTCGCGTAAAATTTGTTTCCCCCTAAATTAGCATATACGCCTTACTGGATAAATCAATTTACGCATGTCGCTTACGGCTAATTAATATTTTTCTCATAATTCTCACTTATGCCGTAGATTAAGGATCTTTGAAGTTTTTATTTTTTTTCGATCAGCGTATACAAAATTCAAAAAAAAATATCACTACGCGTTAGTACGTCTTATTTATCACCGTGACTCAACCAATCTCGGTGAAATTCTTTCGGGCTACATTGACTTTTGACATTTTCGCATTGATCCCGCCTATCAATTCTACTCCTGCCGTAATCACCTACGTACTATATCTACGTACGATCGTTCAGCCGAGAGAATTCTTTATCCCTCCGGGTATACAGCGGCTAGTGATCCTGACGAGTTGATGAACGTATTTATAAAAAATATTTTTAAAACACTAATGGATCTACCTGTTGACCGAGAATTGACTTTAGCTCGGAGCGACAGTCGCAACGGGTTTTTTTTTTCGAAGTCAAGATTATGACTTAATAGGGGAAAAAAAACAGTCGACGTAATTCGTCGGTTTTATTGGATGCAATCATTTCCCCCCCTCACTTCCCCTACCCACTCGAAAAAAAAAACAAAGTAAAAAATTTTAACCACGTAAAATTCTCTTAAGTCACTTTCCACATGACGAAGTTGTATTTTACCATATTTTTCTCATTTTTTCTGCGACGTTTAATATTTTCTTTTTATCACACTTAACCTCAAGGTCAATACTTGAAGACTCATCTTCGCGTACCAACCGATCGCCAATGTCCACTTACGATAATTGCATAATAGCTGGTAGATTGTAAAAAAAAAAAGAAGAATGTCATAAAATATAAAATTATTATAAAAGCATAAAATTGATTATCCGTTCATCGCGTGACATTCAATTCGCAAGTAAAATTTGCCGCTGAAAATTATTTTGTTGTTTCCAATGATAATTAACGGCTTCCATTGTTTAGCATTGATTTACATTGATTTACCACATATTTGCGATTACTCGAACAAATCGATTATCCCAATACCCATGTGCACCGATCAGTACGAATAATCGAGATTGTACCGCATCTACAAGCAGGATGACGTAGAGACGTAATTCGCGTCACGAGGGGATTAGTAATCTTTTAGAGAAAAAAAAAGAAAAAAGAAAATTGAGTCGAGTCATTCCCAGTCGCTAATGAATTAGCGCTATGCGATTTCCGGCCTGGCTGATTACAATGGAACTACCAGATGTTTACAGTCCATTCACAATGTGCATTAACCATAGACCCATACTCGAGATATGGAAGTTACAATAATCACGTGTAATTTCCGTAACGATTAAAATAATATATATACATATACGTGCATATGTCAAAAATCTCAATAAAATTGTTATTTACTCATTCTTTCCAGGTAGCCGACACAGATAATGGTGGCTTCGCAGAACGACGGTGGCAGAAGCGGCACCGTACCGACGGACGACGCGGTCTACACCGTCTCCGTAGGCGGAGTTGGTTACCGCAACGATGGATACAGGGAAGACGGTACCGACGGCATTCCGCCGGAACCGACCAAGCCGCCCCAGCTGCCACCTGCCGACGACGACAGTCAGTCACGAAAGTTCCGATTGTCACGTGGCGAGAAATGGCGAATCCTCAAGAACATCGGCGCCGTGTCCGTAGCCTTTATGGTACAGTTCACGGCCTTCCAAGGCACGGCCAATCTTCAGTCGTCGATAAATGCCAGCGAGGGTCTTGGCACCGTGTCCCTGTCCGCAATATACGCGGCCCTCGTACTCTCCTGCATCTTCGTACCTACCTTCCTCATCAAGAGACTCACCGTCAAGTGGACCCTATGCGTGTCGATGCTCTGCTACGCACCCTACATTGGATCACAGTTTTACCCCAGGTTCTATACCCTGGTACCGACCGGTGTCCTACTGGGTCTAGGTGCCGCGCCCATGTGGGCAGCCAAGGCCACCTATCTGACCCAGGTCGGCGGTGTCTACGCCAAGCTCACTGATCAACCTGTGGACGCCATTGTCGTACGGTTCTTCGGGTTCTTCTTCCTTGCTTGGCAGACGGCTGAACTCTGGGGAAACCTGATCTCGTCCCTTGGTAAGTGTACTCGGGTGGTTGGATTTAATTCATTATTTCTTCTTTTTCTCTCCACTCGCACACAGGATGCTGCCGTTGTATTTTTTGAGAAGAATCTTTACCGGATTTTTCAATGTTTCCGTATGCTTCGGAGCTGCAAGTGGAGAACCGTCGAGAAAGCAACGGAGAAACAAAGACAAGGATATATATATATATATATATATATATATATATATATATATAAGCACTGGACCTCATTTTGCACGAACGTCATGAAGAAATCGCGTCCTGGTCGTTTTTGCGTTTGAATATTTATCACGTATCATTTGAATAAGCCGGTCACGCCGATTTTTCTCTGCCCTCGGGCTAACCGCCAGGTCCTCTTCGTCATTGTGTACCAAGCTCTTCTACGCGAGCGCCATCTGTATTATAACGAGGAGCGATTCCATATTTATGCGTATACACCTAGTAGAGTCTATTTAATTTTTTTCTCTTTCTAAAAATAAGACAAATCTCACGGACTGGGAAGTGCCGATTTAAACGCGTTCTTATTTATACCAACAAAACCACATGTCGTTTACGAAGTCGTCTGGTTTCTCTCCACCTCTTCCCCCCCAACCCGCAAATCGACTTTGCGTAATATCAACTTTAAGAAAAACACACGGAATCATGTCCGAAATTGATTCTTCTTCCGTCAGCGCACGTATAAGCAAAAATATTCTCTTGGCCGTGACGTCACGTGTGCAATGAAAACAAACCGATTCCCTTCCGTATATGTTTATCCGTATTTTGTTAATTCACTCTTTCTCTTTGTACTTCTATAATAATCTGAGCGCACCTGTGACACTGCCTCTTTAAAGTTAGCAGCGCGACGTCGAAAAGAAGCAATTCAGTTTATTAAGCAGGCAATCGATTAATCATTTTACTCTGTCGATAACTTAACTCGTTTGGTTTATCTGCTATTATATTTTGGCGCCTGGTTGTGTATCAAAACAATATTTGTATGTCGTCTTCTTGGTACACGACTAATTTGGTGTGCATATATATATATATATTTTATATATATGCACATAAAGTTATTATATACGTAACCATATGATGATTGGCTCAAGTATCTAACATTCTAACGGATACGCAATACACGCAACCGTTTGGACTAGGCGGTTTAAACAGCAGAGGAATCATACCAGCCAGTAGTAACAGCAGAGAATCAGTCAGACTGTCCGACCAAACCTTTTTCCTTCTCCGCTTAAGATATATTGAAGCAAGCTTGTGTGATATATATATATATATATATAACCGTAAGCAAGTGGAGAATGACTGCAGGCAGCCTGCCAATCGAGATTTATCCGGTATAAACTCGCTTTGGTTGCTTTCCTGTACTACTGTTGTTGTTGCTGATAATGTTATTATTATCAACGTATACCTTCGCCCGGCACATTCACTCCTCGCACACTGAATCTGGATATAATGTTAGTAATGGAAGTCGTGAGGATTATGGGTATAGGTAATTAGGTTAGGTTAATGGATATAAAATACGTATATACATACGTATAGTATGTATATGACTGATTATTTCCTATTGCCAGATTGACTCTATTGATTACACTCCACTCGCTCAACTTACAATTCTCTTAGTCACCCGTTCGCTCACTGAACTCTACCTAACCTGACGGGTCTACGTTTCTGTTTTACCGACAATAGGAAACGCTCGTCGCGCCGTTGGGATTCTTGACAAATATATTGGCGACAAAGGTCAAGACTGTTTCGAGTCCTTGCGGAAGGTCGTCGTGGGGTTATGCGTTACGAACAGGCGTCGACGCCGAGCGTCGATACGCGTTTTATATATGTAGAATGCAATTTACAAGTATAGTATGCGTAAGTGAAAGGACGTTACTCGGCTTAAGTTCCTTGACACGCGGGCACTTTGACACTCGGTCTGGTCTGTTATGGCGAATGATATTCATCGCGTGTTTCCTTTTACTCTGAGGAATTCTTTTCTTTTTTTTTTCTTTCTTTCCAAATAACAATTTACTTTGTACGCGTCATTCAGTAATCTTTTTTTACGGTCTCTCGTTTCTTTGTCCATTGTCGTTAATCGGTTCGATGTTTTGAAATTTTTTTTCCTTTGGTCCCCGATAGACTTTTTGGTGGTTAATTTGTCGTTTCTTTTGTTTGTAAAATTTCAGGGTTTTTTGTTTCTTCTGTATTTGCGATCAATCGTCACAGTGACCTACGTGAGTCAGGGAAATTGATCGGCGACGGTCGCATAGTTCTCTCATGAAAATGCATAGTTAACTGCACGGCGACAATGGGGTCTGACGGAAATTCATGTGGGCGCGGGGGAATTCACAGCTCACGTGCTTTCTTGGGATGTATAGATATAGCTAGGACTGTGTCACTGGTTGATACCACGTGGAAATTTTGAGTCAATATCAAGGTGCTAAATGCATTCGTACTCAGTGTGATTCATCTTGATTCCCGTGTCTTTTACTCGTATCGCGTTTCGTGTTTCACTCAAAGTTACGTGCGCTCTCTGTGAATCGGAATTTCGCATTAGTGACAGTGATTTATGAAGAAAAAAAAAAATTTTTTTTTTCACTTTGAATTTAAACTTAATTGCCCATTTGCGCGCTTTAGTCAACGTCCGCTCGAACCGATAATAAGCTCTGACGTTACATGGAAATTTACATTTATGAAACTATTCTTTTTCGCTTTTCACTCGAACGCTTGTCGTTATTCGTTAAAATACGGTAAACCCTGCTATCTTGGACTGTATTTTCAATGAGCGATTCCACTCGTCGTATTGTCACTTTTCTTTACAATTGAAAATTTATCGATCACCTCGACAATCTTACGTAACGACCACAAAAGAATATGTCCATAAGTTTTTTTTTTTCTTTCTTATATAAAATGGCAGCTGTCTTATCGTCCGCGCTAAAATTCGCTAAAACGTCATTTTTGGTATCGTCGTCGACAGGTTTGGCTGAATACACAGAGCGAGGTGGTTAAGCGTGGAATGAGAAAAAGGTGTATCCGCAATAAGGCGATCGACCGAGAGTCTCTAGGATCTGGTGAAAGTTGTACCGATGGCGCGCGATCACGAATGCAGATTAGCCAATAGGAATTCCGAGTAGCGTAAAAGTATTCAGGAAGAACGTGACGGACGGGGAGGGAGGGGAGGCCAAAGTCTCGGCAATTTTTTTTTCCTCATCTCTTTCAAGCACAAGACGTGCCAGAGGAATCGGCCACGTGGCGGGCACGTGCGAAAAATCACAAGTGAAAACGATTCGCCGTGAATTTATTACGAGGATTTTTTAATGCGGATAAAAAAAAGAGGCCATTGAAATGGCATCAATTTAAATAATATATATATATATATATTGATTATTGCACAATAAGCACCATTACCCATAGCCATCTGAATAGTTGTCGAAGGAGACGGCATTCGCTTACGCGATAATTGGCATTAAAACTTGTCGTTAGATATTTATGGTGACGGGATTTCTAAGTATCGACGACAGTTCGAGGGAGAGAAGGAGCGGAAGAGGGGGGGTAGGGAGGGGGGTAAGGGGAAATCGACACTGCGTGCATAATCGAATACGTCCTTCCTACGTCCGACGTTATTTATTGTTTCCGGAAAATGTAGAGAAAAAGAGTGGAAAAAAATGTACAGCCTAAGCGCGTGGGAAAAATTGGTTTTTTTTTTTTTTTTACGTAATTAAAGAAAAAATTTTTTTTGCAGTTCTCAGCGAGGGTGAATTCGGCAGCGGTGGCGGCAACGGAAACGGCAGTGCCAACGAAGAAAAAATAAAGTTATGCGGTGCCAATTTCTGCGTTCTTGGCAATGGCGTAGAGGACAGTCTGAAGCGTCCACCAGACCACGAGATTTATGAGATTTCTGGAATTTATCTTGCCTGCGTAATCCTGGCTGTCATGATCGTCGCCGTGTTCGTGGATCCTTTGTCGAGGTGAGTTTTTACCTATTACGATTTAACGCGACGAGCGTCGTTGGCTTTTAATCGAGAAATCGAACATTTGAAATTGCCGCGTATATTTTGAACATCTTTGAAGAAATTTTTTTTCATAAAAATCCTCAAAGAAATTATTCGGTTAATCGTATCTTACGAAAATATCGAATAATCATCACCGATCGTGAGAGTATCAAGTAAATCGATATTATCGACCGAAACCTTTAACGCTCGATAGGACGCACCTGGTGATGACGTATATTGCAACCCGTCGTACAATGCATGTACAGGTAATAATTGACAATCAATAATGATCGATCGTCCGTACCTAAAGGCAACGGGCTCTCTAACCGCGAAAGCAGATACGAGCGTGTTTCCATAATGTTTGCCAATTCTGGCAAAATGTAAATAATATTTTAGTTGTTATTCCCAAGTAATATTCCACACCTGAATTCAATCAGTTCTCTGAAACCTAACAAGAGAAGACACGTAGCTCAGGCGTAGACTGAACATTGGCCCTTTATTACGGAGTTATCGATAATCTAAATAAGCGCCACTAGCGAACTCTACCGGCAGTCACGGGAAGTTCGTTGCTCCCCTTGTCGACCACGGGAATGACGCGTCTGCCTTCCCTTCGGCTGTCCGCCCATAGGAAATCTTTTCTTTCCTCGACTTGTGGCCGCCTTCTTCAATGTGCAACTTAATTCGTCCATAGAGGAGGAGTCTTATTCCACGTAAAATAGTTTGAATAAGGTACGTTAACCGTAAATACCGTGTTGAACGCAAGAGCGAAGAGCAGCACGACTTCAGGATATTATTGAAAGTCGTTAACGTTTAAGGCTGTTTTTCGTTCGAAACAGCAAGAGAAAAATCCACATCGCTGTGTTTACCAACAACGAGTACACCGAGTGCGTCGCCATTGTTTATACGTCACCGTGTATACACCAGTTTGAGTCTCACTGCTGTCAAAAGCGTCTCGGTTATTATCTCTCGAGGACTAAATTTATGTTCTCGTTATTGTTCGGGAACTTTTCAGAAAAGTAATCGTAAGTACGGAAGACTCCGTCCCATATGATTACTCGTCGGCGTCCGTCGTGTTTACCATGATCGATAAAACGTGACAACACGACGAAGCCTTCTCCCGGGGACAAACAGAAGAAATTGATTGGATGAGTCATACTAATTATTTTTTTCCAATATCTTTTTTCTTTATCATCCAAATGTCGGTTTTACCTGCACGTTCACTCGCCAAAGTCACTTTAGTCGTTGACTCTCGTAGAGTTAGGTTAGGTCGATGTCAGCTTTTGTCTGCGACGAATCTTCGCGGGTGCCGCTGTGGACGTTTTCCGTTTTTTCTCGAAGATTCGACGTTGTTAACGCGTACAACTATGGAGCAGGGGGATAAGGGAGGGGAAGGTAAAATGATTCTCGTAGTCGGTTCTGTTTTTTTTTTTTTTTTTTTCTAGCAGGATTACGAAACCGGGCTTAATAACCGAGTAGAGCAGAATCCGCGGAAACTCTTCGGCTGACTCGCTATAAACATTGCTCTATTCGTGATTGCGAACTAGCGTACATCCGACGGGATGCATCAATGCGCAGCCAGAAGTTACGTAACGTATATTCATTATCGACGAGGTCCAAGTATCCCACAGGATACTCGTACGGGTTCCTAACCTAAATTTCATTGTGAATCGATATGAAGTTTCGACACTTCCGGTGCATCTCTTATCCAGATTCGAAATCGAGAGACCCCTTTTTCTTGTGTTTACAATAATTTTTGACATTAGACAGTTCGATCAATGACTAATCATTGTAGGTCACGTGTCAGCACGTGGGTTCACAGTGGAACTGCGACTTTTCCCTGTTGGCTTAACCTCGTGTACGCTCGTGTGCATTCGTCCTGATATGGGGCACTTGCCGATAACTCGCAAAGAAGGGAAACGGTCAGAGCCGACCAGGCGGCTACTAGACTCTAAAAACAAGGAAACCTAGACAAACAGTTGCAACCCAACTATATATGTATATATGTACGTATACTTGGGTTTGTCATTGTTACCCTAGTTTAAAGTTCGTGCCGTAAGTATACATATAGAACGCGGAGACTTTGTTACGTTTTTTTTTTTCTTCATATTCGTCATTGTTTGCTCAGAAACAATGAGAAATTGCTTTTCTTAACTAGGTGGTACAGCTAGTGGATGCACCTGCAAGTACAGTCTGCTTGACAACACGGTTGCCGTATTGATATATATTTTGTATATGAATATTGTACACGATGTGAACGTAATTTCCTTTTCCGTCGATCGGATGCTGGCGAAAGGCCTCGGCGGTTCGCAAAACAGGTTAACTTCCGGTTAACGTTGTCATTAGCTCTCTAGGTCGAAAAATAAATTATCGCTCCGATATTTACTACTGCGGGTCTTCAATGGGATCCTACGTACAATAGTATTACGTGTATACGTGTGTATATATATATATATATATATTGAATGACTCCAAGAATCAAAAGCGTGGGTTTCTAAGGAAACGACACAAGAATTTACTTATAATATCATGAGGATCGTCCGCAAAAGTTCAACCTGACCTAACCTCAGTGACGCATATCAACCACGAAGTTTGTTGGTTTGGTGATGTGCGCGTCACAAGACGCACCTCTTACACGAGGCATAAGCTTATCATATTAACACCACCTTTCGTTCGCTACTGCATCATATTATTAAGACGTGTGCTAGTGCCTGACCTGCGCAACTCTGTCCGTACCATTATCGTACGCAGTGACATCTATCGGATAAAATTAAAGACGATTCTCAATGTCCAGTAATTGGAGCAGCTCGTGTGGCGAATCGTCGTTGGGATCGAAGGTATGGATAAAAATAATTATCCCGTTTCTCTAGTCGGTCGAGGGCGGCAGGTCAGCCATTTTGAGGAACGGGCGCCATTTTAATTCTCTTCGCCGTAATTTACCTTTTCGAACGCTTCGTTACGTAGCTTATTACGTCTCTGGCTTCTTGACGTTTTTTTATCCTTGTATCGTTTTTTTTTTCCACGTTCTTTCTCTTCAATACCGTGTAACACTGGCTTCTTCGAGTTTACGTATACCTACTTCCTTTTTATTATGATTTTTATCTCCCGTGATATCTACATACGGGCATTACGCAAGTCCGATAGATCGTACCAAGTGCCGCCATCTTCCTCGGGTGGCCAAGGTTGCGCTCCGTAACGGTTTAAACAGGACGGTTCTCGGAAAGGCCCGCGCACACGTTAAAAACTTTTAATCTACATGACTCCCAGAGCTGGGACGCTCTTCGGTGGTGGCAGCATCGTTTTCAAGTGATAACGTATTTCTTGGACAACCTTGTCAAGGCTGTATCCTCCCGGAGCCTCGGCTTACCTCTCTGAGGAACGTCATACGCCAGATGAACTCTGTCACGTGTACGACTGACTTTCTGTATGCGTCACTCAACGAGTGAATAATTAAAGGCGTTCTTGTTGACAAATTTTTTTACCTTCCTTTTCCTCGTCCTTCGTAGACGTTTCAGAAAAATTTCACCAGCTTCCAAAGGTGTGTGCAACGATACGACGATTAGGTATGACGTCATTTTTTTTCTTCCTTTTTTTTTTTTTTGTTTTTTTTTAATATACAGCCGTACGTGCAAACACTCGCGTTATGCGTCTGACTCATGTACGTTCTTGAATTATGTATCTGGAGTGATTGGAAAACGTGTAGTGTCTGATCAATATTTTTTTGTTCTCTTTATTTTTTCTATATACCACTTATCTTTGCACGGTACCGTTCTATTGTCGTATCGTAATACCGTAATTTATTGAACGGGAACATGAGACTCGTAACGGAAAAACGAGATGGTCTTTTTTGTTTCGTTGTTTCTTTCATTTCTTTTCTTGAAATTCCACAAGACACTTTCAATAATACGATACAGTCTATCGACAGGCGTTGCTCTGGTGTTATGTAAAAGGAAAGAGAAAAAAAAATTGTTTCTCCTTACAATTCGATTTTTTGTCCCTCGTCACGTGGCTGCTAGACGAATAGATGCAATAGAAACAAATGTATATCTTTGCGAAAATTTACACCTGCTGACATAACCTCATCTACGCGTATGAGAATTACTCACGTGATATGTCACGTTGGCTCGTCTGGAGGTCGACTGTGTAATGGCCAATTTCTTCACCTGATAAAATTTATCCTGCGGTTAAATACCCAGCTAATCATTCATTTACTTGCTTTAGCAGTTTATCCGTAGGATAAGTTTTATACGAAGGTGAAGAATTTAGCGATAACTCGTGGTGAAAATACGAAAAGTGAATAGCTGTTAGCCAGTCGCGTGTTAGGGTCAAAGGAAGATTAGCACAACGATTGGCTAACAGCTATTCACTTTTAGCATTTTCAGTGCATTTCAGTTACACAATCGACCCCCTCGTCTGCCTCAGGGACACGTAGTCAAAACGGCGTGAGACGAACGAAAGTTTACGCGGACGCGTAACGAAGGAGGTAAAGATCCTGTCTGTTATTTATAAGATGACGCTGTGATATTCTTCTCGAAGCTTTCATGTGTACCTGCCATCTACGGTCCCGGTTTGCGAAGGTTCACCCTTGTATTCAGAAACTAAACGTGTTCTCTGGAATGCCGTCCGGGTTGTTTGCCAGGCTGGCGCGACGGCGTTACCAGCGCCACGAGATTTATTTAGCGAATTCGTTCCCGCAATACCGACTCTCGCGCGTCTCTTATTTCGATCCTGGTTAAACCTCCGGCAGGATTGTCCACGTGTCTGGTGGCTAAATATAGCACGAAATAATTAATCCTGCCCCTGCCTGAGGACTCGTTCCGTGCACGCAGCGATTCTCAACCGTACCACGCGCCGAAGCGGTCGAGCGGCCGTGACAATAGCCAAGCGGACTAGTCCAACCTCAAAATTAGTAGACAATCGTACTACGACGCGTCGTAAGGCAGAGTACGTATTTTTCGCATTTTATGGAAAGAAATGGCGATTACGCCTTTCGAAAATATCGGTCGGTTAATAAGAAGTAAAATCCGTGGACAATTCGTGTATAACGCGAATCGTGACGATTATCGTCATTGTGGCTTCGATAATAAAAACAGAAGTCACTCCTATTGTGTCGTGTTGAGTTACGCGGATATTCATGAATGAACGAGCGGTTACGCTCAATGGCGAATGTGTCAATGAGTTTTAATTGTGCAATCAACATTTCCTCCCGGTGCTTTTTGATTTGATGCATAATAACAAGCCAGTCTTGTTGTGTCATACTTTGTTCGACATATGCCAACGGCATTTCATAGTCGAACGCGCGAGTGTTATTCTAGCTTTCTACGTGGGGGCATCCTTCGCTCTGCTTTATTTTATATTCGACTAAATATAGAATTGCCCGACAAGGAAAGTCTCACGAAGGATCTCACTTCTTGTTCAGGTATGGCGAGAAGCAGCGACGAGTCGACAGCCAAGAACTCAGTGGAATCCAATTGCTCTCGGCTACTGCTTACCAACTGAAGAAACCGTACCAGCAGCTTCTGATACCAATTACAGTATGGATCGGTATGGAACAGGCTTTCATCGGTGCAGACTTTACTCAGGTTAGTGGTAAAGGACAAATGAAAATTCAATAATGCATAGGGATTTTTGTATGATTATTATTTTTTTTTTTTACAATTTTTCTTATACTCGCATCGACAATATACATTTTTGCCTTCCTTCCTCGTGAACGATTTCCGCATTCCGACATTTTTCCCTTTTTTTTTTTTTTTTTGGATTCTCGCTTCTTTCCTCCTTTTACCTATTTATATGGCGACGCACGCGACACGCCTTTGGCTACGATCGCTATGCCGATCTCGCCGTGTCTGTAAAATCGTATCGATCCGATCGTCTAATAATAGTGTTGCGATCTAGGAGGAACGAGGCTGCCGACAGCCAGAATGGATACTTTCTAATGGCGACCACGTACTCCTGGTACTGGCTCCCTTTCGTGCACATCGGTACGCGTTAACAATTTATAATGACAAAGTGGTGTGTAGAGCGTCGTTACGCTTAACTACGATGCTTTGCATTGGGAGTTGGTTTCTTCTGGATATCGGACTTTGGCAGTTCTTGTCTGTCGTTGGTACGCCTTGTTTCTCGAGAAAAAACGGACTTTGAATTTTTTAATAATTATTAATTGGATAGTAAGATAAATTTATGCATTTTCTTAATACTCGAGGTTTCCTGTAATTTTTTTTTTTTTTTTCACGGGGACGAAGAAAGATACTTCTCCGAAGGATACTTCAAGTTTAACGAGTTTCGATCTGACGTCCGTGCAATTAGTCAAATTATGTATTCGAGTGAAAAAGAGGGAAAAAAAAAATTGTATCTTTACCTTGGATACGACGGACGTATCGTACTAAATTGTTTGAGCACTTCGATGACTCAGTTCTCAGATCCTGATTTGAGTCTCGTGCGACGAACGTCATCGACGAGCGCGTTGTGGCTAGGATATAAAATCCTTATTACCCGTCTCGCGAGTCAATCATTTCGATTATTTTATCGTCCACGACCTTGAAGTTCTCATAAACGTCGACGGAAATACGTTCGCGCATGCGCAGTAGCAGTTTTCCCGACCTTGTCGGATAATCGTGGACACGAAGGACGCCGCCTTAACGACGACCGCGTCGCACTGAGGATTCTCAGTTGTTGTACTTAGAAAAAAAATTGCTAACTCGCTGCCTATCAATTTCAATAATCAACCTGTAATTTCGTACGTTTTAATCCAACGAGAAGACGTAGTTCGATTTTTTCTTCTTCCTTTGCTGCCAAACTGCTTTTTCTTTAATAGCAAAACAATCATCCTCTACTTAGTTATTAATCTCGATTCTTAACCTCTTACGTATTTAAGATGGGCTATTTGACAGGATCCTAAAATAACTGAATAACCCAATTCACATGCGACCATCGTCAAGGTACGTTAGAACGCCAAGACCAGGATGGAAGCTTCTCGGCCGAAGTCGAGTGCGCGGTGCTTTTCTCTTTTTATGCCTGTCCCGCCGGCGCCAGAGTCCACCTCTACCTTTTGATGCCGTATTGCTATTCGTGCCGCTAGCAGTGTTGCTGCTACTCCTGACAGTGCTGGTAGCTCTGCCATTGCCGATCCTGCTACCTGTGGTCGCTAAGCGAATACTTGGTGCACTCGTTCATGGTGGGAGTCGTTAGCATGGCGGAGTCTTACCTCGACCAGGGCCACTTTTCTTTTCCTCGGCATGCCAACCCAGTACCTCCTCAAGTGCACTCCTGTGTCCTTCCTCCATGCACTGTTCAGGAGTAGATGACCTGGTACCCAGGGGATTAGAATCTATGGACTATCCTGAACTATGATACTCTGTTTCTATGTAGAGAAATAAGGGATTGAATTTTGGATCCCTTTTTTGAACTCATCTGAATCGTTGAAAAAGTTCAGGCTGATGTTTGACCGTCTGGAAATTGATCCTGGGAAAAGGGCATGAGAAAGCTTTAAATATGTTGACGTCATGAGGACTCTTTCTGGATAAAATTTCTATAGAACATCACAAAGAGGACTGCCTCGTTGCTATCTTGTTACCCAGCAATGTTAAGGCGAATATCAGCCCTGGAAATTCTCTGGTTGAAGTCTGCTGTCTCGTTAGAGAGCGCCTACTGCAAAGCTTGCCACGGTCAACAACTTCCTTTTTCTACTTGAATGGATCCTGCTGAATCCCATGGACACTTAGTAACAAGCAATTTCTTGTTGATACGCAGCAATGACTCCATAATGAGTTTCTTTTGAAGAACCCTGCGAACCAGTATATTTATATTTATTAATTAAATTCATTATTTATCCTCTAAATTCTATATTTATTCAAGACTTAATTCGTAAACACCAGACATGCTTATACGTAAATTGGAATGATCTCAGGATGACAGTAGAACCCAAGCTATTTGCGATTGTCACATTAATTATGCAACAATACATTAATGCAATTACTAGTTCAATAGTCTATCGAGTGTAGCGATCCAACTGTGCCAGAGACAGAACCCATAGAGAAATAGGAAGCAACTGAAAATTGTGCAAGAATACATAATCCGATACTTATTAATAACATAACGGCGTATATAAATAATTTCAAAAGAAATGTACAAAATAGATTAAAACGTTTTCTTAAGAATTACCCAAGCAGGAAGATTCCAATGTCCAATAAGCGGGCAAGAGCTCAAAAAAGAACAGAAACACGTAAATCGAAAGATACATTGAATGACTGTGAAAAAAAAAATCATAGCGAGGGCAGAAAACGATTTTCAAAAAACCACATTATCAATTCTGCTCAGGAAGCAAAAGATACTACTGAACTGTTTGAACCATCCAATGGAGAACAGGTTGAACGTTTATCGCACGGTCGGTAATGTCGATCGGTAGGTAATTGGGCAATTAAAGGTTGAAAGATGTCGGGACTCGCGAAGCCGGTTGAGTCAGCAGGGTTGATCGTTATAAATAGCTCGCGCTCTTATTCTCCCGCAGTAACCACTTGGCTGGTACCAGGAATACCAAAGTAGGTAGGTACTTGATACCATATCGGGGATGTTATGTATTGCAGGTAAAGATATACTTATGTATACAGGTATACTCACTGATCCGGTCTTTCTCAAACGTGTAAGACGGTTAACCTGCAAAGCATGGAGGAGAGACCAGTATCGGTGTAAACGCACTTATCCCAAGAGACGCCCATCGGTCGACGCCGCTTCACTGGTTCCAAGATATCGGCGCCGACTTCAATTCTCATCCTATATATTTCCTCTAGATCACCGTGCACCTTTCTCCAGACCCGTCCTATCGGCATTCTCGCGGACGCCGAGCGTCTACCTCGGACGACGCGAAAAACGGTAAATCCGCACGCGTCCCGCCACTCGACAATTCTCATAGAGCGATTCGCTGGAATTGTATACGTTACTTCGAAGTTTTATAATTAACCGTTTTATCGACTCGTTTCAATCTCGTTGGCTACACTGAAGATGGGAATACCGTTTCTTTATAGAACGAGCACAGAGGACCTGTCAAAATTTAATGTGAACAATCTAACCTATATTTTCGATTAGATTCTCAAACCCACGGAGCGTCTATGTCTTGCGAGTTTCGACGTGTTCGTTAACGTTCGTTCGCGTCACTGTTTTCGGAATTGTCCTCCGGGTTATATATTCAAGAACTGGATCGCACGAATGATTAATAGATCCCGGAACATCGATGAATGAATGTGGCGTCCCGAGGTCAGGATATCTTTTTTACCATTCGACGTTGTTTTCTTCGGTCTCTAGTTTTTGCTCGTCAGGCTCCCTCTTGCCGCGTTCCCGTCAAGCCTTCGGTACGTCGCGCCGCCCGTGTTGAATTATGGAGTTATACATGGAGGAGGCCGACGATCCGTACGTCCTTGCCGATCGAATTCTTCTACTTCCCTACCATCGCGTATGTACATATTTCTCTCTTTATACCTACGTTGTCTTCTCCAAAGGTATCAGCCTCCGATTCTTTGACCTTTTCGCACGTCCATTCTTTCTAACCTTCTGCCACGCGTCTGCTTTGCGAGATCTTTGTTACCTCGAGAAAGAGAGAGAGACCTTTAAATCTTTATCCGTAATTCGCATCCTCAATCGCCCCATAGCGACACGTGACGAAATCACAACGTGTCTTACATCACGTCCAACTGTGTTGTTTACAGGTGTCACACGGCGAAAGTTGTTCTCGAATTATTCAGCCATTTAAAAGTTCCGCGCATGCGCAAACGACTTGACGCACGAGTTGACAGAGGGAGAGTATCGACCGCTTAGGGTACATTATTATCATTTTCTTTTATTTTAATCACCGATAATAATTTTAATTAATTAACAATCAGTATCCTCGAAATTCCAAGGACACTGAATTTTTCTACATTAGTCACACTGTCGTTCGGTGAAAGTCGGAAGGACTACAGGTTGCTGTATCTTATTTACCTGCTTGGCTAACACTCGAGAAGGTTCTTGTTAACGGTAATTAACATGGAATTGCGTTAAATCGACCTCGACCTTTCACTAAGGTTCCTAGCCAAAGTCACGCTCGGGTACAGAACCAGTCCCAGCATCCGCTGACATCTCTTAGATATTCAACATGTATTTCTGATTACTGTACTCTCTGAGAATAGTCATGATATTCACAACGGTAATTCGTTTATTGATAAAGTCAAACAATATGGCGGAATATATATATATATTTCTCACAGAGCGACTTGGTAGTAGGTATGACGGAAAGTTTTGATGATTCCGTGTTTTTTTCCACTCTGCGTTAACCTGTACCTCCTTCTCCTACCCTACGCCCTTTCCCTCTCTCTCTCCCTCTCAGCACCTTTCTTCTTGCGCTTTACTTTCTAGTTCAACGACTGACTACAGTAGTCCTCTCGAATCACGATCCGAGTTCGTTATAACCGTCCATCTTCTGGTATAAATAACCAGTATCATTAGTGAGTCACAATGTACTAACCCACAAAGTAAATTTCTTGACAAATAATTATTTTTAATACAAAATCACATTTTATATACATAGACTTGACAATAGGACGCCTACGACTTTATTTGCAATCATATTATATTTTGATACCTTGATGATGTATAATTAATCTCTTTTTCTTCTCCTCTCACTCAGGCCTACATCTCCTGCGCCCTCGGAGTTCACAAGGTCGGCTACGTGATGATCTGCTTCGGCGTGGTGAACGCCGGATGTTCACTGCTCTTCGGGTCGGTCATGAAGTTCGTGGGCAGGCAGCCCCTGATGGCACTGGGTGCCGTTGTTCACGCAGCCCTGATAGGCGTCCTTCTCGTCTGGAGGCCACATCCTGACAATCCATACATCTTCTACACGATCTCAGGACTCTGGGGCGTCGGCGATGCCGTCTGGCAGACTCAGGTTAACGGTAAGTCTCGTCTCCATCCTGCACAAGCAGGTGTCAAGCCTTGGTAGCCTAAAGCGTTACCCAGTTTGGAATGGAGACTGACTCTCTTTTTTTTCTCTTCTTTTTATTACCATCTACGTCGTCCACTTGGACCTGATCAGTTATGTCTTAATTGATCTGACGGAATCTGTACCTCGTTTAGAAATAACGTCAAACTTCTTATACTGTATTTTTCGTAGGTTACAAATAAGCCCGAGTCACGCTGGACCACTTTGTCGCTGCTTTGAATAATTCAGATTCCACGGACACCGCTAGTCACGGCTATCCTTCGATTTGCAATTATGATAATTACAACAGCTTCGATGTGGATTGTCATGTGTGGCAACACCTTTTTCTTTCTTGGCGCTGTACTGAGCGTGACCTTGATCTCCAAAGTTAATGCCAAATTTTCCATCGCCGAAGTCTACCTCAGGTGGCCTGGCCCCACCTATGTCACGTATTAACGACAAATACCGAGTTGACAGTCGCTTCATGGTCAGTCATTTTTCTACTGGCAAAACATTCATAGCGAAAATATGGAGCTCTGTCAACGAGGAAGATTTTCTATTTGGATGATAAATATTATTCATACGTGTCTTTGGGAGCAGGAGAGGAAAAGCCCAAAAATTTCGACCGATGACAACAAATGGGATCGTGTCATTTTTTTTTTATTGATTTTAATAATATTGATCTATCGACCCGGGTACTCTCCCTGGAGCTATTCTTAAGATTTATACGGTCTTACCTCTATGTAAATTTATCGCTCCGAGCGACCAATCAGACACGAGTCTAATCTAGCATATCAACCGCTTGCGGATACAGACGTATAAATATTTATGGTTCCTCGCTTCGTATATGGAAGTTACGAGTGTCAATACTCCATGCGTGAGAATATCTTTGGGAATTTTGTGTTTAATTCCTTTTGCCGTGGATCCTTGTACTTTTTGTTTCTTTGCGTTAACGTCTTCTTGTTTTATTATTCCTTTTATCTCAACGAGTCACGAGATCACGTCGTGACACCGTAGACATAGAAACTCCACCAATGGCACCGTAGTGCCAACTTAAAAGAACGTTGATCTCGCGTCAATGGAATCTCAATTGTTAATATTAAGATGTAAATTCATCCTAGAGCAAGTCGAGTACTACATGTTAATGACTGTCGAGTGTTTTTGAAATGTTGAAAAATGCGGAAGAGGCAGGCTGGTTGTTGAAGGAAAAAAAAAAGAAGACGAAATCATTAAGAAAATAATCGTTATAACCACCAAGGATAATAAATATCTCGGAGAAAATTAATATTGATCGTTATGAAATCATCGCTGTGATCACAAATGTTTGTGTAATTCGTATCTGTATAACGTTCTCCATTATATAGTACTAAAGTCATTTGCACTAAGCACGCAGCATATGAATATGCTCAGTTTAAAAAATTTTATTGGCTTACAACTGTGCCGAGAATTATTATCTATTTATAAGCAGTTCTTTTGTTCTGTAATTTTTTTTTTTCTTTCATTCCTAGAATTATTATCTATCGTACGTAAGCATGTCCAGTCACCCGGTTTACTACGTACTCCGATCCAGGTATATACCGAAGAAGTGCGTTTTCTGTATTCACTCTGTATATAATGAGGAATTACATCGGCGAATAGGCGACAGACTGACCGTCTGACATTTAGAAAGTCTGACGGCTACGCCAATGCCGTATAATATGTATAGCGTAGATCTAGGAAGTTCATTCCAGACCAGTCCTTATTTTCTATGGCAATTGAATTTCGAACGATTCGCATCTGGATCCCACGACGGTAGATCAGGATCTAGTTAGCCTGCGTCGTCCGGACTTTAAAGCTGTATGATAATATTTAGCAAGCAGCTCGGTTGCGTGTCTTGTGATTTTGGTAGTTTCTGACTTTAAAAAATAATACTGATTACATAGGCGTATTACGATTTTGTTTATCACCGTAAATCATTACGCATATCTGTTTCCTGTTAATCGGATAATCATCGGACAATGTCGGTACAAAAATTATCAGTTGCACATCCCTGGGATTTGGTAGCGATACGATATCCTGGTATTATTGTATACGCGTGTGGCAATGTAAAACGTGCAGATCCCTATCATTATAATGGATGGACATATCCTGAGTGTTCCTAGCGGGAAACAGAAGGCTGCCAGAGATCCTGGCACATCACAATCATTATCGTAATTACCTGCTTTCTGTTTACGTTTAATGAGCGTCGGGTCAAGGATATCATTGACAAAGTAAGAGAGCTCGGTTATGGTACGTCGATAACGTTGTACAGGTTCCCTGCGAGTTTTATATGTTCTCAGCCAGCTTCAAGGCTCGTGACTATAGATGTACACGTAACGTGGTCCAGATTGAAGAGAAAAAAAAAAGGGTTTCCATCCGTCGTTTATGACCTGCCAATAAAATTGTTAATTAATAATGTTACTCGTCAAATTAAAGTCGAGCGAACATAAGTAGCTTACCTCAATTAATATATATTTATATCTTTATCCTTCAGGACTGTACGGGACGCTGTTCAGGCGCAACAAGGAGGCTGCGTTCTCCAACTACAGACTGTGGGAATCAGCTGGATTCGTCGTTGCCTACGCCTACAGTACGCATCTCTGCGCCAGGATGAAGCTCTACGTGATGCTGACCGTACTGATCCTGGGTACGATAGGCTACGTGGTGGTAGAGCTTCTTCACAGGCGCAAACAGAAGAGGCTCAAGGCCATCGCCGAGGATCCCAAGGCCGCTCAGGCTGAGGCTAACAAGCCGGAGGAAACCGACGACGAGAAGGATGATATAGATGATGACATCATCATTACGCACCTCTGAAGAAGTCAAGAGAAAGTCAAGTGACTTTCGTATCGGACTCAATTTGGGTCTTGCGATTTTTAATGCGCTTCTTTCGCCCATTCCTTTCACACTGTCTTTGGTAGTTTGGATACGCGCCTTTATCATTGATCCTCGCGTGCACCCGAAGTCATTTTATTTTAATTCTTCGTCTCGTGTCTCCTTGTGAAATTCACTTTGGGTGCTCGACCTAACCTCAAACCAGGTACTCTCGAACTACCATAGATGAAGCTTTTACGTGAAGCTGCTTGTTATAATACAGAGAGATAGATTTGCGAAAGGAGCTTTCAATATATGTTTTGCGTACTGGTGCGTTAGACACGCACCTATCACACCGAGTCTTTGGGTCTGGTTATACCCACCTTTGTGTGCACGTGTCTTTATGAACGAATTGGTGAATGTTGTGAGTGCTTAAACAGTGGCTGCTGCGCGCAATGTGTGATTACGCGTGTAGTCGTACGCGCGACATGCACGTCGCCATCTACTTACGTTAGCGGTGCTGTGTATCGGGCTAATCGCGTCTATCGACACGCGGCTTAAGAATTCTTTTTTTTTTTTCATCGTCTGCGGCTTTGTAAACTGCACGAAAATTGCTGTGGAACGCATAAGCGAGGTGTACGGCCTTTGAGAATTCGTTGGGAATCGAGAGGAGAAAGAAAAGGATGAAAAAAAAATCGTGCGGATACGCCGTTAGGATTATTCGCAACGATGTTCACTGCCGTTCGAACGATTATTTTGTTTTTGGGAATTTTTTTTTTTTTTTTTTTTTTTTTTTCTCTACAATGCGCTAAACGCGACACTGCACCTTGCTAATCTCAGGAGGCGACGTGCACGTTCGCGAATCTCAAAGCAGTATTCCTTCCGATAATGGCCGACGGTATTGTCGAGGAACGTGCAATATTA
The DNA here is from genome assembly GCF_000341935.2 of Cephus cinctus. Lineage (NCBI taxonomy): Eukaryota > Metazoa > Arthropoda > Insecta > Hymenoptera > Cephidae > Cephus > Cephus cinctus. The sequence continues at coordinate 243,488 of NW_014333618.1, read as the reverse complement.
TTCTCTGTCGACGAATCATATTCCGTCCCTCGGTTGCGGTAGCTCAAAAGTCTCTAACCTAGATAGATAAGTATTATAAAAAAAAAAACAAATCCGCGTATACTTTATTCTCCAGGCCGTGAATGGCCGATTAGAACGGAGCGTCGAGTTTTTTCGTACTTTTGAATTTCCCGCGGCTAAGTCCGAACTAAGCGCTATCCATGGTGAACCAATGAAGAGCTTCCACGTTGCGTAGGCTGTTGGATAGGCTTCTTACGGTCCTATTGGAGTCGCTCTTTTCTTTGGCGGGAATTTTGAAAACCCACGTGAACCCAATATTGTCCTTGGACGTTCATTAATCGGGGTGTGTCCGACCGTGTAATTTTATTCACGTTATTGTCACACGTGCTACTTTTCCTTTCACATTAACAGATTACTCACTGTGTTATATTGTTATCGTTGTTCTTATTATTCTTATCGACAAAATAGATTGCGAAAGCTAAAGTAACAATTCGATTCGGTCAAGAAATTCCCCGATTCTGGACAAACGCGAATCCATCCTCACAGCTTAAATACTCGTGTCAAATATATACAGTGGTCATTAACGAAAAAAAAAAAAAAAAAAAAAACA
>NW_014333618.1:241609-242809 GCF_000341935.2 Cephus cinctus | reverse complement strand
AAAAAAAAAAAAAAAAAAAAAAAACAAGGGAACAAGATTCGCAATAGATCGATTAATCATTATCGTATAAATTTTATTGATAACGGCTTCATTATTTTGAATTTCACAAATTTCTTTTCACCTCGCTCGACTACTTTCAATTTCGCAAAATCACAAAATCCAACTTTGCCTGCCCTTCTCTACCGTCATCTTCTATTTCCTCCTCCCTTACGCGTCTCGATCTCCTCTGTTCTTTACGCTGAGAAAACACAATGACAAAAAATTAATAACGAACCGGTCTCCGTATCGAATAACAGCAGGCTCTTATATCGATGACTCGAGAGCGAGGACGAAGCCCATAAGCACGAAGCGCGATTATATTGGATCTATAAGGAAGAAGAATGGCGATTTAACGTTCCCACTTCACATATATATGTACACACAATATTGTCTTCTGTTTTCTTCCTCCTTGTCTCCGCGCACGTCTCCATCTTTTTCTTCCGTCTCTCTTTAAACTCAACGGGCAAGAACCTCGCTCAGGAAGCTATAGGGAGTGGATCGTTAAAAAAACTTTAGCATTGCCCGAGGGCCAATCGCGTCCTATTCCATCTAACTTAAAGAAACCTGCCAGCTGTATATATATATATATATATATGATCACACCTGTAGATCCGAAAACACAGCAATGCGTGAGTTCTATCAGTGCGTGGCAGGATCGAGGTCACATATTAATATTCGGCATTCGAATTTCTCAAAACCAATCTGTGGCATCTGCATGGAGCAATGTGGTAAGCGACGTTTTCATCTTGTAACGAGCTAATCAGAATCTCGAATATTGTGCTATGCATATATTGACTGGTTTTTTTGTTGTTAAATTATTTTCATTTCCTTCTGACATCATGCACGCCTGACGCGTTTACGCACTATGTGAATATGCGGAAGTACGTATATCGGCTGTCCTTCGTTAGGATCAATTTCAAGGACACGTTTATTTCACCGAAACGTATTGGCGCGACATTTGAACCTTGCTATAGAAATTTCAAGCCAAGCATCTTCCGGTCTAGTCGCTCAATCGCTCAATCGCTCAAAGCAAACCTCGTGCCTTAATATCGTTGTAATGTAATCGGGACCAATTTGATTGTTCAGATATATTTATATTTTATTAATCAATATTCAAGGATCAATTTACAGTATTTAACGTACCCTACTATCGGGGTTGCC